>NW_027486141.1:0-26131 GCF_050908995.1 Andrena cerasifolii
ATTTTTCAATATCGGTTTTTCAAAATCGGATTTTCAACGTCGGTTTTTCAATATCGGTTTTTCAAAATCGGTTTTTCAATATTGAATTCAATATCGGATTCAATATCGGTTTTTCAATATCGATTTTTCAAAATCGGTTTTTCAATATCGGTTTTTCAACGTCGGTTTTCAATATCGGTTTTTCAAAATCAGTTTTTTAATATTGGTTTCAATATTGGTTTCAATATCGGTTTTTCAATATTGTTTTTTCAAAATAGGTTTTTCAATATTGGTTTTTCAAAATCGGTTTTTCAAAATCGATTTTTCAATATTGGTTTCAATATCGGTTTTTCAATATCGGTTTTTCATAATCGGTTTTTCAATATCGGTTTCAATATCGGTTTCAATATCGGTTTTTCAATATCGGTTTTTCAATATCGGTTTTTCAATATCGGTTTTTCAAAATCGGTTTTTCAATATCGGTTTTTCAATATCAATTTTTCAATATCGGTTTTTCAAAATCTGTTTTTCAACGTCGGTTTTTCAATATCGGTTTTTCAAAATCGGTTTTTCAATATCGGTTTTTCAACGTCGGTTTTTCAATATCGGTTTTTCAAAATCGGTTTTTTAATATTGGTTTCAATATTGGTTTCAATATCGGTTTTTCAATATTGGTTTTTCAAAATCGGTTTTTCAATATCGGTTCCACTATCGGTTTCAATATTGGTTTGAATATCGGTTTTCCAATATCGGTTTTCCAATATTGGTTTCAATATCGGTTTCAATATCGGTTTATCAAAATCGGTTTTTCAATATTGGTTTCAATATCGGTTTTTCAATATCGGTTTTTCATAATCGGTTTTTCAATATTGGTTTCAATATCGGTTTTTCAAAATTGGTTTTTCAATATCGGTTTTTCAATATCGGTTTCAATATCGGTTTTCAATATCGGATTTTCAATATCGGTTTTTCAATATCGATTTTTCAAAATCGGTTTATCAAAATTGGTTTTTCAACGTCGGTTTTTCAATATTGGTTTTCAAAATCGGTTTTTCAATATCGGTTCCACTATCGGTTTCAATATTGGTTTGAATATCGGTTTTCCAATATCGGTTTTCCAATATTGGTTTCAATATCGGTTTCAATATCGGTTTTTCAATATCGGTTTTTCAATATCGGTTTTTCAATATCAATTTTTCAATATCGGTTTTTCAAAATCGGATTTTCAACGTCGGTTTTTCAATATCGGTTTTTCAAAATCGGTTTTTCAATATTGAATTCAATATCGGATTCAATATCGGTTTTTCAATATCGATTTTTCAAAATCGGTTTTTCAATATCGGTTTTTCAACGTCGGTTTTCAATATCGGTTTTTCAAAATCAGTTTTTAATATTGGTTTCAATATTGGTTTCAATATCGGTTTTTCAATATTGTTTTTTCAAAATAGGTTTTTCAATATTGGTTTTTCAAAATCGGTTTTTCAAAATCGATTTTTCAATATTGGTTTCAATATCGGTTTTTCAATATCGGTTTTTCATAATCGGTTTTTCAATATCGGTTTCAATATCGGTTTCAATATCGGTTTTTCAATATCGGTTTTTCAATATCGGTTTTTCAATATCGGTTTTTCAAAATCGGTTTTTCAATATCGGTTTTTCAACGTCGGTTTTTCAATATCGGTTTTTCAAAATCGGTTTTTTAATATTGGTTTCAATATTGGTTTCAATATCGGTTTTTCAATATTGGTTTGAATATCGGTTTTCCAATATCGGTTTTCCAATATTGGTTTCAATATCGGTTTCAATATCGGTTTTTCAATATCGGTTTTTCAATATCGGTTTTTCAATATCAATTTTTCAATATCGGTTTTTCAAAATCGGATTTTCAACGTCGGTTTTTCAATATCGGTTTTTCAAAATCGGTTTTTCAATATTGAATTCAATATCGGATTCAATATCGGTTTTTCAATATCGATTTTTCAAAATCGGTTTTTCAATATCGGTTTTTCAACGTCGGTTTTCAATATCGGTTTTTCAAAATCAGTTTTTTAATATTGGTTTCAATATTGGTTTCAATATCGGTTTTTCAATATTGTTTTTTCAAAATAGGTTTTTCAATATTGGTTTTTCAAAATCGGTTTTTCAAAATCGATTTTTCAATATTGGTTTCAATATCGGTTTTTCAATATCGGTTTTTCATAATCGGTTTTTCAATATCGGTTTCAATATCGGTTTCAATATCGGTTTTTCAATATCGGTTTTTCAATATCGGTTTTTCAATATCGGTTTTTCAAAATCGGTTTTTCAATATCGGTTTTTCAACGTCGGTTTTTCAATATCGGTTTTTCAAAATCGGTTTTTTAATACTGGTTTCAATATTGGTTTCAATATCGGTTTTTCAATATTGGTTTTTCAAAATCGGTTTTTCAATATCGGTTCCACTATCGGTTTCAATATTGGTTTGAATATCGGTTTTCCAATATCGGTTTTCCAATATTGGTTTCAATATCGGTTTCAATATCGGTTTATCAAAATCGGTTTTTCAATATTGGTTTCAATATCGGTTTCAATATCGGTTTTTCAATATCGGTTTTTCAATATCGGTTTTTCAATATCGGTTTTTCAATATCGGTTTTTCAATATCGGTTTTTCAATATCAATTTTTCAATATCGGTTTTTCAAAATCGGATTTTCAACGTCGGTTTTTCAATATCGGTTTTTCAAAATCGGTTTTTCAATATTGAATTCAATATCGGTTTCAATATCGGTTTTTCAATATCGGTTTTTCAACGTCGGTTTTCAATATCGGTTTTTCAAAATCAGTTTTTTAATATTGGTTTCAATATTGGTTTCAATATCGGTTTTTCAATATTGTTTTTTCAAAATAGGTTTTTCAATATTGGTTTTTCAAAATCGGTTTTTCAAAATCGATTTTTCAATATTGGATTCAATATCGGTTTTTCAATATCGGTTTTTCATAATCGGTTTTTCAATATTGGTTTCAATATCGGTTTCACTATCGGTTTTTCAATATCGGATTTTCAAAATCGGTTTTTCAATATCGGTTTTTCAACGTCGGTTTTTCAAAATCGGTTTTTCAATATCGGATTTTCAATATCGGTTTTTCAATATCGGTTTTTCAATATCGGTTTTTCAATAACGGTTTTTCAAAATCGGTTTTTCAATATCGGTTTCACTATCCGTTTCAATATCGGTTTTTCAATATCGGTTTCAATATTGGTTTCAATATCGGTTTTTCAATATCGGTTTTTCAATATTGGTTTCAATATCGGTTTCAATATTGGTTTTTCTGTATCGGTTTTTCAATATCTTTTTTTTCAATATCGGGTTTTCAATATCGGTTTTTCAAAATCGGTTTTTCAATATCGGTTTCACTATCCGTTTCAATATCGGTTTTTCAATATCGGTTTCAATATCGGTTTCAATATCGGTTTTTCAATATCGGTTTTTCAATATCGGTTTTTCAATATCGGATTTTCAATATCGGTTTTTCAAAATCGGTTTTTCAATATCGGTTGTTCAACGTCGGTTTTTCAATATCGGTTTTTCAAAATCGTTTTTTTAATATTGGTTTCAATATTGGTTTCAATATCGGTTTTTTAATATTGGTTTTTCAAAATCGGTTTTTCAATATTGGTTTTTCAAAATCGGTTTTTCAATATTGGTTTTTCAAAATCGGTTTATCAAAATCGGTTTTTCAATATTGGTTTCAATATCGGTTTTTCAATATCGGTTTTTCATAATCGGTTTTTCAATATTGGTTTCAATATCGGTTTTTCAAAATTGGTTTTTCAATATCGGTTTTTCAATATCGGTTTCAATATCGGTTTTCAATATCGGATTTTCAATATCGGTTTTTCAATATCGATTTTTCAATAACGGTATATCAAAATTGGTTTTTCAACGTCGGTTTTTCAATATTGGTTTTTCAAAATCAGTTTTTTAATATTGGTTTCAATATTGGTTTCAATATCGGTTTTTCAATTATGTTTTTTCAAAATAGGTTTTTCAATATTGGTTTCAATATCGGTTTTTCAATATCGGTTTTTCATAATCGGTTTTTCAATATCGGTTTCAATATTGGTTTCAATATCGGTTTTTCAATATCGGTTTTTCAATATTGGTTTCAATATCGGTTTCAATATTGGTTTTTCTGTATCGGTTTTTCAATATCTTTTTTTTCAATATCGGGTTTTCAATATCGGTTTTTCAAAATCGGTTTTTCAATATCGGTTTCACTATCCGTTTCAATATCGGTTTTTCAATATCGGTTTCAATATCGGTTTCAATATCGGTTTTTCAATATCGGTTTTTCAATATCGGTTTTTCAATATCGGATTTTCAATATCGGTTTTTCAAAATCGGTTTTTCAATATCGGTTGTTCAACGTCGGTTTTTCAATATCGGTTTTTCAAAATCGGTTTTTTAATATTGGTTTCAATATTGGTTTCAATATCGGTTTTTTAATATTGGTTTTTCAAAATCGGTTTTTCAACATTGGTTTTTCAAAATCGGTTTTTCAATATTGGTTTTTCAAAATCGGTTTATCAAAATCGGTTTTTCAATATTGGTTTCAATATCGGTTTTTCAACGTCGGTTTTTCAAAATCGGTTTTTCAATATCGGATTTTCAATATCGGTTTTTCAATATCGGTTTTTCAATATCGGTTTTTCAATAACGGTTTTTCAAAATCGGTTTTTCAATATCGGTTTCACTATCCGTTTCAATATCGGTTTTTCAATATCGGTTTCAATATTGGTTTCAATATTGGTTTTTCAAAATCGGTATTTCAATATCGATTTTTCAATATTGGTTTCAATATCGGTTTTTCAATATCGGTTTTTCATAATCGGTTTTTCAATATTGGTTTGAATATCGGTTTTCCAATATCGGTTTTCCAATATTGGTTTCAATATCGGTTTCAATATCGGTTTTTCAATATCGGTTTTTCAATATCGGTTTTTCAATATCGGTTTTTCAATATTGGTTTATCAAAATTGGTTTTTCAACGTCGATTTTTCAATATTGGTTTTTCAAAATCGGTTTTTCAATATCGGTTCCACTATCGGTTTCAATATTGGTTTGAATATCGGTTTTCCAATATCGGTTTTCCAATATTGGTTTGAATATCGGTTTCAATATCGGTTTTTCAATATCGGTTTTTCAATATCGGTTTTTCAATATCAATTTTTCAATATCGGATTTTCAATATCGGTTTTTCAATATCGATTTTTCAATAACGGTATATCAAAATTGGTTTTTCAACGTCGGTTTTTCAATATTGGTTTTTCAAAATCAGTTTTTTAATATTGGTTTCAATATTGGTTTCAATATCGGTTTTTCAATTATGTTTTTTCAAAATAGGTTTTTCAATATTGGTTTCAATATCGGTTTTTCAATATCGGTTTTTCATAATCGGTTTTTCAATATCGGTTTCAATATTGGTTTCAATATCGGTTTTTCAATATCGGTTTTTCAATATTGGTTTCAATATCGGTTTCAATATTGGTTTTTCTGTATCGGTTTTTCAATATCTTTTTTTTCAATATCGGGTTTTCAATATCGGTTTTTCAAAATCGGTTTTTCAATATCGGTTTCACTATCCGTTTCAATATCGGTTTTTCAATATCGGTTTCAATATCGGTTTCAATATCGGTTTTTCAATATCGGTTTTTCAATATCGGTTTTTCAATATCGGATTTTCAATATCGGTTTTTCAAAATCGGTTTTTCAATATCGGTTGTTCAACGTCGGTTTTTCAATATCGGTTTTTCAAAATCGGTTTTTTAATATTGGTTTCAATATTGGTTTCAATATCGGTTTTTTAATATTGGTTTTTCAAAATCGGTTTTTCAATATTGGTTTTTCAAAATCGGTTTTTCAATATTGGTTTTTCAAAATCGGTTTATCAAAATCGGTTTTTCAATATTGGTTTCAATATCGGTTTTTCAACGTCGGTTTTTCAAAATCGGTTTTTCAATATCGGATTTTCAATATCGGTTTTTCAATATCGGTTTTTCAATATCGGTTTTTCAATAACGGTTTTTCAAAATCGGTTTTTCAATATCGGTTTCACTATCCGTTTCAATATCGGTTTTTCAATATCGGTTTCAATATTGGTTTCAATATTGGTTTTTCAAAATCGGTATTTCAATATCGATTTTTCAATATTGGTTTCAATATCGGTTTTTCAATATCGGTTTTTCATAATCGGTTTTTCAATATTGGTTTGAATATCGGTTTTCCAATATCGGTTTTCCAATATTGGTTTCAATATCGGTTTCAATATCGGTTTTTCAATATCGGTTTTTCAATATCGGTTTTTCAATATCGGTTTTTCAATATTGGTTTATCAAAATTGGTTTTTCAACGTCGATTTTTCAATATTGGTTTTTCAAAATCGGTTTTTCAATATCGGTTCCACTATCGGTTTCAATATTGGTTTGAATATCGGTTTTCCAATATCGGTTTTCCAATATTGGTTTGAATATCGGTTTCAATATCGGTTTTTCAATATCGGTTTTTCAATATCGGTTTTTCAATATCAATTTTTCAATATCGGTTTTTCAAAATCTGTTTTTCAACGTCGGTTTTTCAATATTGGTTTTTCAAAATCAGTTTTTTAATATTGGTTTCAATATTGGTTTCAATATCGGTTTTTCAATATTGTTTTTTCAAAATCGGTTTTTCAATATTGGTTTCAATATCGGTTTTTCAAAATTGGTTTTTCAATATCGGTTTTTCAATATCGGTTTCAATATCGGTTTTCAATATCGGATTTTCAATATTGGTTTTTCAATATCGATTTTTCAATATCGGTATATCAAAATTGGTTTTTCAACGTCGGTTTTTCAATATTGGTTTTTCAAAATCGGTTTTTCAATATCGGTTCCACTATCGGTTTCAATATTGGTTTGAATATCGGTTTTCCAATATCGGTTTTCCAATATTGGTTTCAATATCGGTTTCAATATCGGTTTATCAAAATCGGTTTTTCAATATTGGTTTCAATATCGGTTTTTCAATATCGGTTTTTCATAATCGGTTTTTCAATATTGGTTTCAATATCGGTTTTTCAAAATTGGTTTTTCAATATCGGTTTTTCAATATCGGTTTCAATATCGGTTTTCAATATCGGATTTTCAATATCGGTTTTTCAATATCGATTTTTCAAAATCGGTTTATCAAAATTGGTTTTTCCACGTCGGTTTTTCAATATTGGTTTTTCAAAATCGGTATTTCAATATCGGTTCCACTATCGGTTTCAATATTGGTTTGAATATCGGTTTTCCAATATCGGTTTTCCAATATTGGTTTCAATATCGGTTTCAATATCGGTTTTTCAATATCGGTTTTTCAATATCGGTTTTTCAATATCGGTTTTTCAACGTCGGTTTTCAATATCGGTTTTTCAAAATCAGTTTTTTAATATTGGTTTCAATATTGGTTTCAATATCGGTTTTTCAATATTGTTTTTTCAAAATAGGTTTTTCAATATTGGTTTTTCAAAATCGGTTTTTCAAAATCGATTTTTCAATATTGGTTTCAATATCGGTTTTTCATAATCGGTTTTTCAATATCGGATTCAATATCGGTTTCAATATCGGTTTTTCAATATCGGTTTTTCAATATCGGTTTTTCAATATCGGTTTTTCAAAATCGGTTTTTCAATATCGGTTTTTCAACGTCGGTTTTTCAATATCGGTTTTTCAAAATCGGTTTTTTAATATTGGTTTCAATATTGGTTTCAATATCGGTTTTTCAATATTGGTTTTTCAAAATCGGTTTTTCAATATCGGTTCCACTATCGGTTTCAATATTGGTTTGAATATCGGTTTTCCAATATCGGTTTTCCAATATTGGTTTCAATATCGGTTTCAATATCGGTTTATCAAAATCGGTTTTTCAATATTGGTTTCAATATCGGTTTTTCAATATCGGTTTTTCATAATCGGTTTTTCAATATTGGTTTCAATATCGGTTTTTCAAAATTGGTTTTTCAATATCGGTTTTTCAATATCGGTTTCAATATCGGTTTTCAATATCGGATTTTCAATATCGGTTTTTCAATATCGATTTTTCAAAATCGGTTTATCAAAATTGGTTTTTCAACGTCGGTTTTTCAATATTGGTTTTCAAAATCGGTTTTTCAATATCGGTTCCACTATCGGTTTCAATATTGGTTTGAATATCGGTTTTCCAATATCGGTTTTCCAATATTGGTTTCAATATCGGTTTCAATATCGGTTTTTCAATATCGGTTTTTCAATATCGGTTTTTCAATATCGGTTTTTCAATATCAATTTTTCAATATCGGTTTTTCAAAATCGGATTTTCAACGTCGGTTTTTCAATATCGGTTTTTCAAAATCGGTTTTTCAATATTGAATTCAATATCGGTTTCAATATCGGTTTTTCAATATCGATTTTTCAAAATCGGTTTTTCAATATCGGTTTTTCAACGTCGGTTTTCAATATCGGTTTTTCAAAATCAGTTTTTTAATATTGGTTTCAATATTGGTTTCAATATCGGTTTTTCAATATTGTTTTTTCAAAATAGGTTTTTCAATATTGGTTTTTCAAAATCGGTTTTTCAAAATCGATTTTTCAATATTGGTTTCAATATCGGTTTTTCAATATCGGTTTTTCATAATCGGTTTTTCACTATTGGTTTCAATATCGGTTTCAATATCGGTTTTTCAATATCGGTTTTTCAATATTGGTTTCAATATCGGTTTCAATATTGGTTTTTCTGTATCGGTTTTTCAATATCTTTTTTTTCAATATCGGTTTTTCATAATCGGTTTTTCAATATTGGTTTCAATATCGGTTTTTCAAAATTGGTTTTTCAATATCGGTTTCACTATCCGTTTCAATATCGGTTTTTCAATATCGGTTTTTCAATATTGGTTTCAATATCGGTTTCAATATTGGTTTTTCTGTATCGGTTTTTCAATATCTTTTTTTTCAATATCGGTTTTTCATAATCGGTTTTTCAATATTGGTTTCAATATCGGTTTTTCAAAATTGGTTTTTCAATATCGGTTTCACTATCCGTTTCAATATCGGTTTTTCAATATCGGTTTCAATATCGGTTTCAATATCGGTTTTTCAATATCGGTTTTTCAATATTGGTTTTTCAAAATCGGTTTTTCAAAATCGATTTTTCAATATTGGTTTCAATATCGGTTTCAATATTGGTTTTTCTGTATCGGTTTTTCAATATCTTTTTTTTCAATATCGGGTTTTCAATATCGGTTTTTCAAAATCGGTTTTTCAATATCGGTTCCACTATCGGTTTCAATATTGGTTTGAATATCGGTTTTCCAATATCGGTTTTCCAATATTGGTTTCAATATCGGTTTCAATATCGGTTTATCAAAATCGGTTTTTCAATATTGGTTTCAATATCGGTTTTTCAATATCGGTTTTTCATAATCGGTTTTTCAATATTGGTTTCAATATCGGTTTTTCAAAATTGGTTTTTCAATATCGGTTTTTCAATATCGGTTTCAATATCGGTTTTCAATATCGGATTTTCAATATCGGTTTTTCAATATCGATTTTTCAAAATCGGTTTATCAAAATTGGTTTTTCCACGTCGGTTTTTCAATATTGGTTTTTCAAAATCGGTATTTCAATATCGGTTCCACTATCGGTTTCAATATTGGTTTGAATATCGGTTTTCCAATATCGGTTTTCCAATATTGGTTTCAATATCGGTTTCAATATCGGTTTTTCAATATCGGTTTTTCAATATCGGTTTTTCAATATCGGTTTTTCAATATCGGTTTTTCAATATCGGTTTTTCAATATCAATTTTTCAATATCGGTTTTTCAAAATCGGATTTTCAACGTCGGTTTTTCAATATCGGTTTTTCAAAATCGGTTTTTCAATATTGAATTCAATATCGGTTTCAATATCGGTTTTTCAATATCGGTTTTTCAAAATCGGTTTTTCAATATCGGTTTTTCAACGTCGGTTTTCAATATCGGTTTTTCAAAATCAGTTTTTTAATATTGGTTTCAATATTGGTTTCAATATCGGTTTTTCAATATTGTTTTTTCAAAATAGGTTTTTCAATATTGGTTTTTCAAAATCGGTTTTTCAAAATCGATTTTTCAATATTGGTTTCAATATCGGTTTTTCAATATCGGTTTTTCATAATCGGTTTTTCAATATTGGTTTCAATATCGGTTTCACTATCGTTTTTTCAATATCGGATTTTCAAAATCGGTTTTTCAATATCGGTTTTTCAACGTCGGTTTTTCAAAATCGGTTTTTCAATATCGGATTTTCAATATCGGTTTTTCAATATCGGTTTTTCAATATCGGTTTTTCAATAACGGTTTTTCAAAATCGGTTTTTCAATATCGGTTTCACTATCCGTTTCAATATCGGTTTTTCAATATCGGTTTCAATATTGGTTTCAATATCGGTTTTTCAATATCGGTTTTTCAATATTGGTTTCAATATCGGTTTCAATATTGGTTTTTCTGTATCGGTTTTTCAATATCTTTTTTTTTTCAATATCGGGTTTTCAATATCGGTTTTTCAAAATCGGTTTTTCAATATCGGTTTCACTATCCGTTTCAATATCGGTTTTTCAATATCGGTTTCAATATCGGTTTCAATATCGGTTTTTCAATATCGGTTTTTCAATATCGGTTTTTCAATATCGGTTTTTCAAAATCGGTTTTTCAATATCGGTTTTTCAACGTCGGTTTTTCAATATCGGTTTTTCAAAATCGGTTTTTTAATATTGGTTTCAATATTGGTTTCAATATCGGTTTTTCAATATTGGTTTTTCAAAATCGGTTTTTCAATATCGGTTCCACTATCGGTTTCAATATTGGTTTGAATATCGGTTTTCCAATATCGGTTTTCCAATATTGGTTTCAATATCGGTTTCAATATCGGTTTATCAAAATCGGTTTTTCAATATTGGTTTCAATATCGGTTTTTCAATATCGGTTTTTCATAATCGGTTTTTCAATATTGGTTTCAATATCGGTTTTTCAAAATTGGTTTTTCAATATCGGTTTTTCAATATCGGTTTCAATATCGGTATTCAATATCGGATTTTCAATATCGGTTTTTCAATATCGATTTTTCAAAGTCGGTTTATCAAAATTGGTTTTTCAACGTCGGTTTTTCAATATTGGTTTTCAAAATCGGTTTTTCAATATCGGTTCCACTATCGGTTTCAATATTGGTTTGAATATCGGTTTTCCAATATCGGTTTTCCAATATTGGTTTCAATATCGGTTTCAATATCGGTTTTTCAATATCGGTTTTTCAATATCGGCTTTTCAATATCGGTTTTTCAATATCAATTTTTCAATATCGGTTTTTCAAAATCGGATTTTCAACGTCGGTTTTTCAATATCGGTTTTTCAAAATCGGTTTTTCAATATTGAATTCAATATCGGATTCAATATCGGTTTTTCAATATCGATTTTTCAAAATCGGTTTTTCAATATCGGTTTTTCAACGTCGGTTTTCAATATCGGTTTTTCAAAATCAGTTTTTTAATATTGGTTTCAATATTGGTTTCAATATCGGTTTTTCAATATTGTTTTTTCAAAATAGGTTTTTCAATATTGGTTTTTCAAAATCGGTTTTTCAAAATCGATTTTTCAATATTGGTTTCAATATCGGTTTTTCAATATCGGTTTTTCATAATCGGTTTTTCAATATCGGTTTCAATATCGGTTTCAATATCGGTTTTTCAATATCGGTTTTTCAATATCGGTTTTTCAATATCGGTTTTTCAAAATCGGTTTTTCAATATCGGTTTTTCAACGTCGGTTTTTCAATATCGGTTTTTCAAAATCGGTTTTTTAATATTGGTTTCAATATTGGTTTCAATATCGGTTTTTCAATATTGGTTTTTCAAAATCGGTTTTTCAATATCGGTTCCACTATCGGTTTCAATATTGGTTTGAATATCGGTTTTCCAATATCGGTTTTCCAATATTGGTTTCAATATCGGTTTCAATATCGGTTTATCAAAATCGGTTTTTCAATATTGGTTTCAATATCGGTTTTTCAATATCGGTTTTTCATAATCGGTTTTTCAATATTGGTTTCAATATCGGTTTTTCAAAATTGGTTTTTCAATATCGGTTTTTCAATATCGGTTTCAATATCGGTTTTCAATATCGGATTTTCAATATCGGTTTTTCAATATCGATTTTTCAAAATCGGTTTATCAAAATTGGTTTTTCAACGTCGGTTTTTCAATATTGGTTTTCAAAATCGGTTTTTCAATATCGGTTCCACTATCGGTTTCAATATTGGTTTGAATATCGGTTTTCCAATATCGGTTTTCCAATATTGGTTTCAATATCGGTTTCAATATCGGTTTTTCAATATCGGTTTTTCAATATCGGTTTTTCAATATCGGTTTTTCAATATCAATTTTTCAATATCGGTTTTTCAAAATCGGATTTTCAACGTCGGTTTTTCAATATCGGTTTTTCAAAATCGGTTTTTCAATATTGAATTCAATATCGGTTTCAATATCGGTTTTTCAACATCGATTTTTCAAAATCGGTTTTTCAATATCGGTTTTTCAACGTCGGTTTTCAATATCGGTTTTTCAAAATCAGTTTTTTAATATTGGTTTCAATATTGGTTTCAATATCGGTTTTTCAATATTGTTTTTTCAAAATAGGTTTTTCAATATTGGTTTTTCAAAATCGGTTTTTCAAAATCGATTTTTCAATATTGGTTTCAATATCGGTTTTTCAATATCGGTTTTTCATATTCGGTTTTTCAATATTGGTTTCAATATCGGTTTCAATATCGGTTTTTCAATATCGGTTTTTCAAAATCGGTTTTTCAATATCGGTTTTTCAACGTCGGTTTTTCAAAATCGGTTTTTCAATATCGGATTTTCAATATCGGTTTTTCAATATCGGTTTTTCAATATCGGTTTTTCAATAACGGCTTTTCAAAATCGGTTTTTCAATATCGGTTTCACTATCCGTTTCAATATCGGTTTCAATATTGGTTTCAATATCGGTTTTTCAATATCGGTTTTTCAATATTGGTTTCAATATCGGTTTCAATATTGGTTTTTCTGTATCGGTTTTTCAATATCTTTTTTTTCAATATCGGGTTTTCAATATCGGTTTTTCAAAATCGGTTTTTCAATATTGGTTTCAATATCGGTTTTTCAATATCGGTTTTTCATAATCGGTTTTCAATATTGGTTTCAATATCGGTTTTTCAAAATTGGTTTTTCAATATCGGTTTTTCAATATCGGTTTCAATATCGGTTTTCAATATCGGATTTTCAATATCGGTTTTTCAATATCGATTTTTCAATATCGGTTTATCAAAATTGGTTTTTCAACGTCGGTTTTTCAATATTGGTTTTTCAAAATCGGTTTTTCAATATCGGTTCCACTATCGGTTTCAATATTGGTTTGAATATCGGTTTTCCAATATCGGTTTTCCAATATTGGTTTCAATATCGGTTTCAATATCCGTTTCAATATCGGTTTCAATATTGGTTTCAATATCGGTTTTTCAATATTGTTTTTTCAAAATAGGTTTTTCAATATTGGTTTTTCAAAATCGGTTTTTCAAAATCGATTTTTCAATATTGGTTTCAATATCGGTTTTTCAATATCGGTTTTTCATAATCGGTTTTTCAATATTGGTTTCAATATCGGTTTCAATATCGGTTTTTCAATATCGGTTTTTCAAAATTGGTTTTTCAACGTCGGTTTTTCAATATTGGTTTTTCAAAATCGGTTTTTCAATATCGGTTCCACTATCGGTTTCAATATTGGTTTGAATATCGGTTTTCCAATATCGGTTTTCCAATATTGGTTTCAATATCGGTTTCAATATCCGTTTCAATATCGGTTTCAATATTGGTTTCAATATCGGTTTTTCAATATTGTTTTTTCAAAATAGGTTTTTCAATATCGGGTTTTCAATATCGGTTTTTCAAAATCGGTTTTTCAATATCGGTTTCACTATCCGTTTCAATATCGGTTTTTCAATATCGGTTTCAATATCGGTTTCAATATCGGTTTTTCAATATCGGTTTTTCAATATCGGTTTTTCAATATCGGTTTTTCAAAATCGGTTTTTCAATATCGGTTTTTCAACGTCGGTTTTTCAATATCGGTTTTTCAAAATCGGTTTTTTAATATTGGTTTCAATATTGGTTTCAATATCGGTTTTTCAATATTGGTTTTTCAAAATCGGTTTTTCAAAATCGATTTTTCAATATTGGTTTCAATATCGGTTTCAATATTGGTTTTTCTGTATCGGTTTTTCAATATCTTTTTTTTCAATATCGGGTTTTCAATATCGGTTTTTCAAAATCGGTTTATCAATATCGGTTCCACTATCGGTTTCAATATTGGTTTGAATATCGGTTTTCCAATATCGGTTTTCCAATATTGGTTTCAATATCGGTTTCAATATCGGTTTATCAAAATCGGTTTTTCAATATTGGTTTCAATATCGGTTTTTCAATATCGGTTTTTCATAATCGGTTTTTCAATATTGGTTTCAATATCGGTTTTTCAAAATTGGTTTTTCAATATCGGTTTTTCAATATCGGTTTCAATATCGGTTTTCAATATCGGATTTTCAATATCGGTTTTTCAATATCGATTTTTCAAAATCGGTTTATCAAAATTGGTTTTTCCACGTCGGTTTTTCAATATTGGTTTTTCAAAATCGGTATTTCAATATCGGTTCCACTATCGGTTTCAATATTGGTTTGAATATCGGTTTTCCAATATCGGTTTTCCAATATTGGTTTCAATATCGGTTTCAATATCGGTTTTTCAATATCGGTTTTTCAATATCGGTTTTTCAATATCGGTTTTTCAATATCGGTTTTTCAATATCGGTTTTTCAATATCAATTTTTCAATATCGGTTTTTCAAAATCGGATTTTCAACGTCGGTTTTTCAATATCGGTTTTCAAAATCGGTTTTTCAATATTGAATTCAATATCGGTTTCAATATCGGTTTTTCAATATCGGTTTTTCAAAATCGGTTTTTCAATATCGGTTTTTCAACGTCGGTTTTCAATATCGGTTTTTCAAAATCAGTTTTTTAATATTGGTTTCAATATTGGTTTCAATATCGGTTTTTCAATATTGTTTTTTCAAAATAGGTTTTTCAATATTGGTTTTTCAAAATCGGTTTTTCAAAATCGATTTTTCAATATTGGTTTCAATATCGGTTTTTCAATATCGGTTTTTCATAATCGGTTTTTCAATATTGGTTTCAATATCGGTTTCACTATCGTTTTTTCAATATCGGATTTTCAAAATCGGTTTTTCAATATCGGTTTTTCAACGTCGGTTTTTCAAAATCGGTTTTCAATATCGGATTTTCAATATCGGTTTTTCAATATCGGTTTTTCAATATCGGTTTTTCAATAACGGTTTTTCAAAATCGGTTTTTCAATATCGGTTTCACTATCCGTTTCAATATCGGTTTTTCAATATCGGTTTCAATATTGGTTTCAATATCGGTTTTTCAATATCGGTTTTTCAATATTGGTTTCAATATCGGTTTCAATATTGGTTTTTCTGTATCGGTTTTTCAATATCTTTTTTTTCAATATCGGGTTTTCAATATCGGTTTTTTCAAAATCGGTTTTTCAATATCGGTTTCACTATCCGTTTCAATATCGGTTTTTCAATATCGGTTTCAATATCGGTTTCAATATCGGTTTTTCAATATCGGTTTTTCAATATCGGTTTTTCAATATCGGTTTTTCAAAATCGGTTTTTCAATATCGGTTTTTCAACGACGGTTTTTCAATATCGGTTTTTCAAAATCGGTTTTTAATATTGGTTTCAATATTGGTTTCAATATCGGTTTTTCAATATTGGTTTTTCAAAATCGGTTTTTCAATATCGGTTCCACTATCGGTTTCAATATTGGTTTGAATATCGGTTTTCCAATATCGGTTTTCCAATATTGGTTTCAATATCGGTTTCAATATCGGTTTATCAAAATCGGTTTTTCAATATTGGTTTCAATATCGGTTTTTCAATATCGGTTTTTCATAATCGGTTTTTCAATATTGGTTTCAATATCGGTTTTTCAAAATTGGTTTTTCAATATCGGTTTTTCAATATCGGTTTCAATATCGGTATTCAATATCGGATTTTCAATATCGGTTTTTCAATATCGATTTTTCAAAATCGGTTTATCAAAATTGGTTTTTCAACGTCGGTTTTTCAATATTGGTTTTCAAAATCGGTTTTTCAATATCGGTTCCACTATCGGTTTCAATATTGGTTTGAATATCGGTTTTCCAATATCGGTTTTCCAATATTGGTTTCAATATCGGTTTCAATATCGGTTTTTCAATATCGGTTTTTCAATATCGGCTTTTCAATATCGGTTTTTCAATATCAATTTTTCAATATCGGTTTTTCAAAATCGGATTTTCAACGTCGGTTTTTCAATATCGGTTTTTCAAAATCGGTTTTTCAATATTGAATTCAATATCGGATTCAATATCGGTTTTTCAATATCGATTTTTCAAAATCGGTTTTTCAATATCGGTTTTTCAACGTCGGTTTTCAATATCGGTTTTTCAAAATCAGTTTTTTAATATTGGTTTCAATATTGGTTTCAATATCGGTTTTTCAATATTGTTTTTTCAAAATAGGTTTTTCAATATTGGTTTTTCAAAATCGGTTTTTCAAAATCGATTTTTCAATATTGGTTTCAATATCGGTTTTTCAATATCGGTTTTTCATAATCGGTTTTTCAATATCGGTTTCAATATCGGTTTCAATATCGGTTTTTCAATATCGGTTTTTCAATATCGGTTTTTCAATATCGGTTTTTCAAAATCGGTTTTTCAATATCGGTTTTTCAACGTCGGTTTTTCAATATCGGTTTTTCAAAATCGGTTTTTTAATATTGGTTTCAATATTGGTTTCAATATCGGTTTTTCAATATTGGTTTTTCAAAATCGGTTTTTCAATATCGGTTCCACTATCGGTTTCAATATTGGTTTGAATATCGGTTTTCCAATATCGGTTTTCCAATATTGGTTTCAATATCGGTTTCAATATCGGTTTATCAAAATCGGTTTTTCAATATTGGTTTCAATATCGGTTTTTCAATATCGGTTTTTCATAATCGGTTTTTCAATATTGGTTTCAATATCGGTTTTTCAAAATTGGTTTTTCAATATCGGTTTTTCAATATCGGTTTCAATATCGGTTTTCAATATCGGATTTTCAATATCGGTTTTTCAATATCGATTTTTCAAAATCGGTTTATCAAAATTGGTTTTTCAACGTCGGTTTTTCAATATTGGTTTTCAAAATCGGTTTTTCAATATCGGTTCCACTATCGGTTTCAATATCGGTTTCAATATCGGTTTTTCAATATCGGTTTTTCAATATCGGTTTTTCAATATCGGTTTTTCAATATCAATTTTTCAATATCGGTTTTTCAAAATCGGATTTTCAACGTCGGTTTTTCAATATCGGTTTTTCAAAATCGGTTTTTCAATATTGAATTCAATATCGGTTTCAATATCGGTTTTTCAATATCGATTTTTCAAAATCGGTTTTTCAATATCGGTTTTTCAACGTCGGTTTTCAATATCGGTTTTTCAAAATCAGTTTTTTAATATTGGTTTCAATATTGGTTTCAATATCGGTTTTTCAATATTGTTTTTTCAAAATAGGTTTTTCAATATTGGTTTTTCAAAATCGGTTTTTCAAAATCGATTTTTCAATATTGGTTTCAATATCGGTTTTTCAATATCGGTTTTTCATAATCGGTTTTTCAATATTGGTTTCAATATCGGTTTCAATATCGGTTTTTCAATATCGGTTTTTCAAAATCGGTTTTTCAATATCGGTTTTTCAACGTCGGTTTTTCAAAATCGGTTTTTCAATATCGGATTTTCAATATCGGTTTTTCAATATCGGTTTTTCAATATCGGTTTTTCAATAACGGCTTTTCAAAATCGGTTTTTCAATATCGGTTTCACTATCCGTTTCAATATCGGTTTCAATATTGGTTTCAATATCGGTTTTTCAATATCGGTTTTTCAATATTGGTTTCAATATCGGTTTCAATATTGGTTTTTCTGTATCGGTTTTTCAATATCTTTTTTTTCAATATCGGGTTTTCAATATCGGTTTTTCAAAATCGGTTTTTCAATATTGGTTTCAATATCGGTTTTTCAATATCGGTTTTTCATAATCGGTTTTTCAATATTGGTTTCAATATCGGTTTTTCAAAATTGGTTTTTCAATATCGGTTTTTCAATATCGGTTTCAATATCGGTTTTCAATATCGGATTTTCAATATCGGTTTTTCAATATCGATTTTTCAATACCGGTTTATCAAAATTGGTTTTTCAACGTCGGTTTTTCAATATTGGTTTTTCAAAATCGGTTTTTCAATATCGGTTCCACTATCGGTTTCAATATTGGTTTGAATATCGGTTTTCCAATATCGGTTTTCCAATATTGGTTTGAATATCGGTTTTCCAATATCGGTTTTCCAATATTGGTTTGAATATCGGTTTCAATATCGGTTTTTCAATATCGGTTTTTCAATATCGGTTTTACAATATCAATTTTTCAATATCGGTTTTTCAAAATCTGTTTTTCAACGTCGGTTTTTCAATATTGGTTTTTCAAAATCAGTTTTTCAATATCGGTTTCAATATCGGTTTTTCAATATCGGATTTTCAATATCGGTTTTTCAATATCGGTTTTTCAATATCGGTTTTTCAATATCGGTTTTTCAATATCGGTTTTTCAAAATCGGGTTTTCAATATCGGCTTTTCAACGTCGGTTTTTCAATATCGGTTTTTCAAAATCGGTTTTTTAATATTGGTTTCAATATTGGTTTCAATATCGGTTTTTTAATATTGGTTTTTCAAAATGGTTTTTCAATATCGGTTTCACTATCCGTTTCAATATCGGTTTTTCAATATCGGTTTCAATATCGGTTTCAATATCGGTTTTTCAATATTGGTTTTTCAAAATCGGTATTTCAATATCGGTTCCACTATCGGTTTCAATATTGGTTTGAATATCGGTTTTCCAATATCGGTTTTCCAATATTGGTTTCAATATCGGTTTCAATATCCGTTTCAATATCGGTTTCAATATTGGTTTCAATATCGGTTTTTCAATATTGTTTTTTCAAAATAGGTTTTTCAATATTGGTTTTTCAAAATCGGTTTTTCAAAATCGATTTTTCAATATTGGTTTCAATATCGGTTTTTCAATATCGGTTTTTCATAATCGGTTTTTCAATATTGGTTTCAATATCGGTTTCAATATCGGTTTTTCAATATCGGTTTTTCAAAATCGGTTTTTCAATATCGGTTTTTCAACGTCGGTTTTTCAAAATCGGTTTTTCAATATCGGATTTTCAATATCGGTTTTTCAATATCGGTTTTTCAATATCGGTTTTTCAATAACGGCTTTTCAAAATCGGTTTTTCAATATCGGTTTCACTATCCGTTTCAATATCGGTTTCAATATTGGTTTCAATATCGGTTTTTCAATATCGGTTTTTCAATATTGGTTTCAATATCGGTTTCAATATTGGTTTTTCTGTATCGGTTTTTCAATATCTTTTTTTTCAATATCGGGTTTTCAATATCGGTTTTTCAAAATCGGTTTTTCAATATCGGTTTCACTATCCGTTTCAATATCGGTTTTTCAATATCGGTTTCAATATCGGTTTCAATATCGGTTTTTCAATATCGGTTTTTCAATATCGGTTTTTCAATATCGGTTTTTCAAAATCGGTTTTTCAATATCGGTTTTTCAACGTCGGTTTTTCAATATCGGTTTTTCAAAATCGGTTTTTTAATATTGGTTTCAATATTGGTTTCAATATCGGTTTTTTAATATTGGTTTTTCAAAATCGGTTTTTCAATATTGGTTTTTCAAAATCGGTTTTTCAATATTGGTTTTTCAAAATCGGTTTATCAAAATCGGTTTTTCAATATTGGTTTCAATATCGGTTTTTCAATATCGGTTTTTCATAATCGGTTTTTCAATATTGGTTTCAATATCGGTTTTTCAAAATTGGTTTTTCAATATCGGTTGTTCAATATCGGTTTCAATATCGGTTTTCAATATCGGTTTTTCAATATCGGTTTTTCAATATCGGTTTTTCAAAAGCGGTTTTTCAATATTGAATTCAATATCGGTTTCATTATCAGTTTTTCAATATCGGTTTTTCACAATCGGTTTTTCAATATCGGTTTTTCAACGTCGGTTTTTCAATATTGTTTTTTCAAAATAGGTTTTTCAATATTGGTTTTTCAAAATCGGTTTTTCAAAATCGATTTTTCAATATTGGTTTCAATATCGGTTTTTCAATATCGGTTTTTCATAATCGGTTTTTCAATATTGGTTTCAATATCGGTTTCAATATCGGTTTTTCAATATCGGTTTTTCAAAATCGGTTTTTCAATATCGGTTTTTCAACGTCGGTTTTTCAAAATCGGTTTTTCAATATCGGATTTTCAATATCGGTTTTTCAATATCGGTTTTTCAATATCGGTTTTTCAATAACGGCTTTTCAAAATCGGTTTTTCAATATCGGTTTCACTATCCGTTTCAATATCGGTTTCAATATTGGTTTCAATATCGGTTTTTCAATATCGGTTTTTCAATATTGGTTTCAATATCGGTTTCAATATTGGTTTTTCTGTATCGGTTTTTCAATATCTTTTTTTTCAATATCGGGTTTTCAATATCGGTTTTTCAAAATCGGTTTTTCAATATCGGTTTCACTATCCGTTTCAATATCGGTTTTTCAATATCGGTTTCAATATCGGTTTCAATATCGGTTTTTCAATATCGGTTTTTCAATATCGGTTTTTCAATATCGGTTTTTCAAAATCGGTTTTTCAATATCGGTTTTTCAACGTCGGTTTTTCAATATCGGTTTTTCAAAATCGGTTTTTTAATATTGGTTTCAATATTGGTTTCAATATCGGTTTTTTAATATTGGTTTTTCAAAATCGGTTTTTCAATATTGGTTTTTCAAAATCGGTTTTTCAATATTGGTTTTTCAAAATCGGTTTATCAAAATCGGTTTTTCAATATTGGTTTCAATATCGGTTTTTCAATATCGGTTTTTCATAATCGGTTTTTCAATATTGGTTTCAATATCGGTTTTTCAAAATTGGTTTTTCAATATCGGTTGTTCAATATCGGTTTCAATATCGGTTTTCAATATCGGATTTTCAATATCGGTTTTTCAATATCGATTTTTCAATATCGGTTTATCAAAATTGGTTTTTCAACGTCGGTTTTCCAATATTGGTTTTTCAAAATCGGTTTTTCAATATCGGTTTCACTATCCGTTTCAATATCGGTTTTTCAATATCGGTTTCAATATCGGTTTCAATATATTGGTTTGAATATCGGTTTCAATATCGGTTTTTCAATATCGGTTTTTCAATATCGGTTTTTCAATATCAATTTTTCAATATCGGTTTTTCAAAATCTGTTTTTCAACGTCGGTTTTTCAATATTGGTTTTTCAAAATCGGTTTTTCAATATCGGTTCCACTATCGGTTTCAATATTGGTTTTGATATCGGTTTTCCAATATCGGTTTTCCAATATTGGTTTCAATATCGGTTTCAATATCGGTTTTTCAATATCGGATTTTCAATATCGGTTTTTCAATATCGGTTTTTCAATATCGGTTTTTCAATATCGGTTTTTCAATATCGGTTTTTCAAAAGCGGTTTTTCAATATTGAATTCAATATCGGTTTCATTATCAGTTTTTCAATATCGGTTTTTCAAAATCGGTTTTTCAATATCGGTTTTTCAACGTCGGTTTTTCAATATCGGTTTTTCAAAATCGGTTTTTCAATATCGGTTTCACTATCCGTTTCAATATCGGTTTTTCAATATCGGTTTCAATATCGGTTTCAATATCGGTTTTTCAATATCGGTTTTTCAATATCGGTTTTTCAATATCGGTTTTTCAAAATCGGTTTTTCAATATCGGTTTTTCAACGTCGGTTTTTCAATATCGGTTTTTTAAAATCGGTTTTTTAATATTGGTTTCAATATTGGTTTCAATATCGGTTTTTTAATATTGGTTTTTCAAAATCGGTTTTTCAATATTGGTTTTTCAAAATCGGTTTTTCAATATTGGTTTTTCAAAATCGGTTTATCAAAATCGGTTTTTCAATATTGGTTTCAATATCGGTTTTTCAATATCGGTTTTTCATAATCGGTTTTTCAATATTGGTTTCAATATCGGTTTTTCAAAATTGGTTTTTCAATATCGGTTTTTCAATATCGGTTTCAATATCGGTTTTCAATATCGGATTTTCAATATCGGTTTTTCAATATCGATTTTTCAATATCGGTTTATCAAAATTGGTTTTTCAACGTCGGTTTTTCAATATTGGTTTTTCAAAATCGGTTTTTCAATATCGGTTCCACTATCGGTTTCAATATTGGTTTGAATATCGGTTTTCCAATATCGGTTTTCCAATATTGGTTTGAATATCGGTTTCAATATCGGTTTTTCAATATCGGTTTTTCAATATCGGTTTTTCAATATCAATTTTTCAATATCGGTTTTTCAAAATCTGTTTTTCAACGTCGGTTTTTCAATATTGGTTTTTCAAAATCAGTTTTTTAATATTGGTTTCAATATTGGTTTCAATATCGGTTTTTCAATATTGTTTTTTCAAAATAGGTTTTTCAATATTGGTTTTTCAAAATCGGTTTTTCAAAATCGATTTTTCAATATAGGTTTCAATATCGGTTTTTCAATATCGGTTTTTCATAATCGGTTTTTCAATATTGGTTTCAATATTGGTTTCAATATCGGTTTTTCAATATCGGTTCCACTATCGGTTTCAATATTGCTTTGAATATCGGTTTTCCAATATCGGTTTTCCAATATTGGTTTCAATATCGGTTTCAATATCGGTTTTTCAATATCGGATTTTCAATATCGGTTTTTCAATATCGGTTTTTCAATATCGGATTTTCAATATCGGTTTTTCAATATCGGTTTTTCAAAAGCGGTTTTTCAATATTGAATTCAATATCGGTTTCAATATCAGTTTTTCAATATCGGTTTTTCAAAATCGGTTTTTCAATATCGGTTTTTCAACGTCGGTTTTTCAATATCGGTTTTCCAATATCGGTTTTCCAATATTGGTTTGAATATCGGTTTCAATATCGGTTTTTCAATATCGGTTTTTCAATATCAATTTTTCAATATCGGTTTTTCAAAATCTGTTTTTCAACGTCGGTTTTTCAATATTGGTTTTTCAAAATCAGTTTTTTAATATTGGTTTCAATATTGGTTTCAATATCGGTTTTTCAATATTGTTTTTTCAAAATAGGTTTTTCAATATCGGTTTATCAAAATCGGTTTTTCAATATTGGTTTCAATATCGGTTTTTCAATATCGGTTTTTCATAATCGGTTTTTCAATATCGATTTTTCAAAATCGGTTTATCAAAATTGGTTTTTCCACGTCGGTTTTTCAATATTGGTTTTTCAAAATCGGTATTTCAATATCGGTTCCACTATCGGTTTCAATATTGGTTTGAATATCGGTTTTCCAATATCGGTTTTCCAATATTGGTTTCAATATCGGTTTCAATATCGGTTTTTCAATATCGGTTTTTCAATATCGGTTTTTCAATATCGGTTTTTCAATATCGGTTTTTCAATATCAATTTTTCAATATCGGTTTTTCAAAATCGGATTTTCAACGTCGGTTTTTCAATATCGGTTTTTCAAAATCGGTTTTTCAATATTGAATTCAATATCGGTTTCAATATCGGTTTTTCAATATCGGTTTTTCAAAATCGGTTTTTCAATATCGGTTTTTCAACGTCGGTTTTCAATATCGGTTTTTCAAAATCAGTTTTTTAATATTGGTTTCAATATTGGTTTCAATATCGGTTTTTCAATATTGTTTTTTCAAAATAGGTTTTTCAATATTGGTTTTTCAAAATCGGTTTTTCAAAATCGATTTTTCAATATTGGTTTCAATATCGGTTTTTCAATATCGGTTTTTCATAATCGGTTTTTCAATATTGGTTTCAATATCGGTTTCACTATCGGTTTTTCAATATCGGTTTTTCAATATCGGTTTTTCAATATCGGTTTTTCAATATCGGTTTTTCAATATCGGTTTTTCAATATCAATTTTTCAATATCGGTTTTTCAATATCGGTTTTTCATAATCGGTTTTTCAATATTGGTTTCAATATCGGTTTCACTATCGGTTTTTCATTATCGGTTTTTCAAAATCGGTTTTTCAATATCGGTTTTTCAACGTCGGTTTTTCAATATCGGTTTTTCAATATCGGTTTTTCAATATTGGTTTCAATATCGGTTTCAATATTGGTTTTTCTGTATCGGTTTTTCAATATCTTTTTTTTCAATATCGCGTTTTCAATATCGGTTTTTCAAAATCGGTTTTTCAATATCGGTTTCACTATCCGTTTCAATATCGGTTTTCCAATATCGGTTTTCCAATATTGGTTTCAATATCGGTTTCAATATCGGTTTTTCAATATCGGTTTTTCAATATCGGTTTTTCAATATCGGTTTTTCAAAATCGGTTTTTCAATATCGGTTTTTCAACGTCGGTTTTTCAATATCGGTTTTTCAAAATCGGTTTTTTAATATTGGTTTCAATATTGGTTTCAATATCGGTTTTTCAATATCGGGTTTTCAATATCGGTTTTCAAAATCGGTTTTTCAATATCGGTTTCACTATCCGTTTCAATATCGGTTTTTCAATATCGGTTTCAATATCGGTTTCAATATCGGTTTTTCAATATCGGTTTTTCAATATCGGTTTTTCAATATCGGTTTTTCAAAATCGGTTTTTCAATATCGGTTTTTCAACGTCGGTTTTTCAATATCGGTTTTTCAAAATCGGTTTTTCAATATTGGTTTCAATATCGGTTTTTCAAAATTGGTTTTTCAATATCGGTTTTTCAATATCGGTTTCAATATCGGTTTTCAATATCGGATTTTCATTATCGGTTTTTCAATATCGATTTTTCAATATCGGTTTATCAAAATTGGTTTTTCAACGTCGGTTTTTCAATATTGGTTTTTCAAAATCGGTTTTTCAATATCGGTTCCACTATCGGTTTCAATATTGGTTTGAATATCGGTTTTCCAATATCGGTTTTCCAATATTGGTTTGAATATCGGTTTCAATATCGGTTTTTCAATATCGGTTTTTCAATATCGGTTTTTCAATATCAATTTTTCAATATCGGTTTTTCAAAATCTGTTTTTCAACGTCGGTTTTTCAATATTGGTTTTTCAAAATCAGTTTTTTAATATTGGTTTCAATATTGGTTTCAATATCGGTTTTTCAATATTGTTTTTTCAAAATAGGTTTTTCAATATTGGTTTTTCAAAATCGGTTTTTCAAAATCGATTTTTCAATATAGGTTTCAATATCGGTTTTTCAATATCGGTGTTTCATAATCGGTTTTTCAATATTGGTTTCAATATCGGTTTCAATATCGGTTTTTCAATATCGGTTCCACTATCGGTTTCAATATTGGTTTGAATATCGGTTTTCCAATATCGGTTTTCCAATATTGGTTTCAATATCGGTTTCAATATCGGTTTTTCAATATCGGATTTTCAATATCGGTTTTTCAATATCGGTTTTTCAATATCGGATTTTCAATATCGGTTTTTCAATATCGGTTTTTCAAAAGCGGTTTTTCAATATTGAATTCAATATCGGTTTCAATATCAGTTTTTCAATATCGGTTTTTCAAAATCGGTTTTTCAATATCGGTTTTTCAACGTCGGTTTTTCAATATCGGTTTTCCAATATCGGTTTTCCAATATTGGTTTGAATATCGGTTTCAATATCGGTTTTTCAATATCGGTTTTTCAATATCGGTTTTTCAATATCAATTTTTCAATATCGGTTTTTCAAAATCTGTTTTTCAACGTCGGTTTTTCAATATTGGTTTTTCAAAATCAGTTTTTTAATATTGGTTTCAATATTGGTTTCAATATCGGTTTTTCAATATTGTTTTTTCAAAATAGGTTTTTCAATATCGGTTTATCAAAATCGGTTTTTCAATATTGGTTTCAA
>NW_027486142.1:0-26122 GCF_050908995.1 Andrena cerasifolii
TCAATATCAGTTTTTCGATATCAGTTTTTCAATAATTGTTTGTCAATATCGGTTTTTGAATATCGGTTCTAATATCGGTTTCAATATCGGTTTTTCAATATCGGTTTTTCAATATCGGTTTTTCAATATCGGTTTTTCAATATCAGTTTTTCAATATTTGTTCTCCAATATCGGTTTTTGAATATCGGTTCTAATATCGGATTCAATATCGGTTTTTCGATATCAGTTTTTCAATATTTGTTCTCCATTATCGGTTTTTGAATATCGGTTCTAATATTGGTTTCAATATCGGTTTTTCAATATCGGTTTTTCAATATCTGTTTTTCAATATTTGTTGTCCAATATCGATTTTTGAATATCGGTTCTAATATCGGATTCAATATCGGTTTTTCAATATCGGTTTTTCAATATCAGTTTTTCAATATTTGGTTTTCAATATCGGTTTTTCAATATCGGTTTTTCAATATCAGTTTTTCAATATTTGTTCTCCAATATCGGTTTTTGAATATCGGTTCTAATATCGGATTCAATATCGGTTTTATAATATCAGTTTTTCAGTTTCAGTTTTTCGATATCAGTTTTTCAATACTTGTTTTTCAATATCGGTTTTTCAATATCGGTTTTTCAATTTCAGTTTTTCGATATCAGTTTTTCAATACTTGTTTTTCAATATCAGTTTTTCGATATCAGTTTTTCAATAATTGTTTGTCAATATCGGTTTTTGAATATCGGTTCTAATATCGGTTTCAATATCGGTTTTTCAATTTCAGTTTTTCGATATCAGTTTTTCAATACTTGTTTTTCAATATCAGTTTTTCGATATCAGTTTTTCAATAATTGTTTGTCAATATCGGTTTTTGAATATCGGTTCTAATATCGGTTTCAATATCGGTTTTTCAATATCGGTTTTTCAATATCAGTTTTTCAATATTTGTTGTCCAATATCGGTTTTTGAATATCGGTTCTAATATCGGATTCAATATCGGTTTTATAATATCAGTTTTTCGATATAGGTTTTTCAATATCGGTTTTTCAATATCAGTTTTTCAATATTTGGTTTTCAATATCGGTTTTTCAATATCGGTTTTTCAATATCAGTTTTTCAATATTTGTTCTCCAATATCGGTTTTTGAATATCGGTTCTAATATCGGATTCAATATCGGTTTTTCAATATCGGTTTTTCAATTTCAGTTTTTCGATATCAGTTTTTCAATACTTGTTTTTCAATATCGGTTTTACAATATCAGTTTTTCAATATTTGGTTTTCAATATTGGTTTTTGAATATCGGTTCTAATATCGGTTTCAATATCGGTTTTTCAATATCGGTTTTTCAGTTTCAGTTTTTCGATATCAGTTTTTCAATACTTGTTTTTCAATATCGGTTTTTCAATATCGGTTTTTCAATTTCAGTTTTTCGATATCAGTTTTTCAATACTTGTTTTTCAATATCGGTTTTCCAATATCAGTTTTTCCATATTTGGTTTTCAATATCGGTTTTTGAATATCGGTTCTAATATCGGTTTCAATATCAGTTTTTCGATATCAGTTTTTCAATATTTGTTTTTCAATATCGGTTTTTCAATATCGGTTTTTCAATATCAGTTTTTCAATATTTGTTGTCCAATATCGGTTTTTGAATATCGGTTCTAATATCGGATTCAATATCGGTTTTTCAATATCGGTTTTTCAATATCAGTTTTTCAATATTTGGTTTTCAATATCGGTTTTTGAATATCGGTTCTAATATCGGTTTCAATATCGGTTTTTCAATATCGGTTTTTCAATATCAGCTTTTCGATATCAGTTTTTCAATAATTGTTTGTCAATATCGGTTTTTGAATATCGGTTCTAATATCGGATTCAATATCGGTTTTGCAATATCAGCTTTTCGATATTTGGTTTTCAATATCGGTTTTTCAATATGAGTTTTTCGATATCAGTTTTTCAATATTTGTTTTTCAATATCGGTTTTACAATATCAGTTTTTCAATATTTGGTTTTCAATATTGGTTTTTGAATATCGGTTCTAATATCGGTTTCAATATCGGTTTTTCAATATCGGTTTTTCAGTTTCAGTTTTTCGATATCAGTTTTTCAATACTTGTTTTTCAATATCGGTTTTTCAATTTCAGTTTTTCGATATCAGTTTTTCAATACTTGTTTTTCAATATCGGTTTTCCAATATCAGTTTTTCCATATTTGGTTTTCAATATCGGTTTTTGAATATCGGTTCTAATATCGGTTTCAATATCAGTTTTTCGATATCAGTTTTTCAATATTTGTTTTTCAATATCGGTTTTTCAATATCGGTTTTTCAATATCAGTTTTTCAATATTTGTTGTCCAATATCGGTTTTTGAATATCGGTTCTAATATCGGATTCAATATCGGTTTTTCAATATCGGTTTTTCAATATCAGTTTTTCAATATTTGGTTTTCAATATCGGTTTTTGAATATCGGTTCTAATATCGGTTTCAATATCGGTTTTTCAATATCAGTTTTTCGATATCAGTTTTTCAATAATTGTTTGTCAATATCGGTTTTTGAATATCGGTTCTAATATCGGATTCAATATCGGTTTTATAATATCAGTTTTTCGATATAGGTTTTTCAATATCGGTTTTTCAATATCAGCTTTTCGATATAGGTTTTTCAATATCAGTTTTTCAATATTTGGTTTTCAATATCGGTTTTTGAATATCGGTTCTAATATCGGATTCAATATCGGTTTTATAATATCAGTTTTTCGATATAGGTTTTTCAATATCGGTTTTTCAATATCAGCTTTTCGATATAGGTTTTTCAATATCGGTTTTTCAATATCGGTTTTGCAATATCAGTTTTTCGATATCAGTTTTTCAATATTTGTTTTTCAATATCGGTTTTTCAATATCAGTTTTTCAATATTTGGTTTTCAATATCGGTTTTTGAATATCGGTTCTAATATCGGATTCAATATCGGTTTTATAATATCAGTTTTTCGATATAGGTTTTTCGATATCGGTTCTAATATCGGTTTCAATATCGGTTTTTCAATATCGGTTTTTCAATAATTGTTTGTCAATATCGGTTTTTGAATATCGGTTCTAATATCGGATTCAATATCGGTTTTATAATATCAGTTTTTCGATATCGGTTTTTGAATATCGGTTCTAATATCGGATTCAATATCGGTTTTGCAATATCGGTTTTTCAATATCGGTTTTGCAATATCGGTTTTTCAATATCGGTTTTTCAATATCAGTTTTTCGATATCAGTTTTTCAATATTTGTTTTTCAATATCGGTTTTTCAATATCAGTTTTTCAATATTTGGTTTTCAATATCGGTTTTTGAATATCGGTTCTAATATCGGATTCAATATCGGTTTTATAATATCAGTTTTTCGATATAGGTTTTTCAATTTCGGTTTTTCAATATCAGCTTTTCGATATAGGTTTTTCAATATCGGTTTTTCAATATCGGTTTTGCAATATCAGTTTTTCGATATCAGTTTTTCAATATTTGATTTTCAATATCGGTTTTTCAATATCGGTTCTAATATCGGATTCAATATCGGTTTTATAATATCAGTTTTTCGATATCGGTTTTTGAATATCGGTTCTAATATCGGATTCAATATCGGTTTTGCAATATCAGCTTTTCGATATAGGTTTTTCAATATCGGTTTTTCAATATCGGTTTTTCAATATCAGTTTTTCGATATCAGTTTTTCAATATTTGTTTTTCAATATCGGTTTTTCAATATCAGTTTTTCAATATTTGGTTTTCAATATCGGTTTTTGAATATCGGTTCTAATATCGGATTCAATATCGGTTTTATAATATCAGTTTTTCGATATAGGTTTTTCGATATCGTTTCTAATATCGGTTTCAATATCGGTTTTTCAATATCGGTTTTTCAATAATTGTTTGTCAATATCGGTTTTTGAATATCGGTTCTAATATCGGATTCAATATCGGTTTTTCAATATTTGTTTTTCAATATCGGTTTTTCAATATCAGTTTTTCAATATTTGTTCTCCAATATCAGTTTTTGTATATCGGTTCTAATATCGGATTCAATATCGGTTTTTCGATATCAGTTTTTCAATATTTGTTCTCCAATATCGGTTTTTGAATATCGGTTCTAATATCGGATTCAATATCGGTTTTTCAATATCGGTTTTTCAATATCAGTTTTTCAATATTTGTTTTTCAATATCGGTTTTTCAATATCAGTTTTTCAATATTTGTTCTCCAATATCGGTTTTTGAATATCGGTTCTAATATCGGATTCAATATCGGTTTTTCGATATCAGTTTTTCAATATTTGTTCTCCATTATCGGTTTTTGAATATCGGTTCTAATATCGGTTTCAATATCGGTTTTTCAATATCGGTTTTTCAATATCGGTTTTTCAATATCAGTTTTTCGATATCAGTTTTTCAATATTTGTTTTTCAATATCGGTTTTTCGATATCAGTTTTTCAATATTTGTTTTTCAATATCGGTTTTTCAATATCAGTTTTTCAATATTTGGTTTTCAATATCGGTTTTTGAATATCGGTTCTAATATCGGATTCAATATCGGTTTTATAATATCAGTTTTTCGATATAGGTTTTTCAATTTCGGTTTTTCAATATCAGCTTTTCGATATAGGTTTTTCAATATCGGTTTTTCAGTATCAGTTTTTCAATATTTGTTTTTCAATATCGGTTTTTCAATATCAGTTTTTCAATATTTGGTTTTCAATATCGGTTTTTGAATATCGGTTCTAATATCGGATTCAATATCGGTTTTATAATATCAGTTTTTCGATATAGGTTTTTCGATATCGGTTCTAATATCGGTTTCAATATCGGTTTTTCAATATCGGTTTTTCAATAATTGTTTGTCAATATCGGTTTTTGAATATCGGTTCTAATATCGGATTCAATATCGGTTTTTCAATATTTGTTTTTCAATATCGGTTTCAATATCGGTTTTTCAATATCGGTTTTTCAATAATTGTTTGTCAATATCGGTTTTTGAATATCGGTTCTAATATCGGATTCAATATCGGTTTTTCAATATTTGTTTTTCAATATCGGTTTTTCAATATCAGTTTTTCAATATTTGTTCTCCAATATCAGTTTTTGTATATCGGTTCTAATATCGGATTCAATATCGGTTTTTCGATATCAGTTTTTCAATATTTGTTCTCCAATATCGGTTTTTGAATATCGGTTCTAATATCGGATTCAATATCGGTTTTTCAATATCGGTTTTTCAATATCAGTTTTTCAATATTTGTTTTTCAATATCGGTTTTTCAATATCAGTTTTTCAATATTTGTTCTCCAATATCGGTTTTTGAATATCGGTTCTAATATCGGATTCAATATCGGTTTTTCGATATCAGTTTTTCAATATTTGTTCTCCATTATCGGTTTTTGAATATCGGTTCTAATATCGGTTTCAATATCGGTTTTTCAATATCGGTTTTTCAATATCGGTTTTTCAATATCAGTTTTTCGATATCAGTTTTTCAATATTTGTTTTTCAATATCGGTTTTTCGATATCAGTTTTTCAATATTTGTTTTTCAATATCGGTTTTTCAATATCAGTTTTTCAATATTTGGTTTTCAATATCGGTTTTTGAATATCGGTTCTAATATCGGATTCAATATCGGTTTTATAATATCAGTTTTTCGATATAGGTTTTTCAATTTCGGTTTTTCAATATCAGCTTTTCGATATAGGTTTTTGAATATCGGTTTTTCAATATCGGTTTTGCAATATCAGTTTTTCGATATCAGTTTTTCAATATTTGATTTTCAATATCGGTTTTTCAATATCGGTTCTAATATCGGATTCAATATCGGTTTTATAATATCAGTTTTTCGATATCGGTTTTTGAATATCGGTTCTAATATCGGATTCAATATCGGTTTTGCAATATCAGCTTTTCGATATAGGTTTTTCAATATCGGTTTTTCAATATCGGTTTTTCAATATCAGTTTTTCGATATCAGTTTTTCAATATTTGTTTTTCAATATCGGTTTTTCAATATCAGTTTTTCAATATTTGGTTTTCAATATCGGTTTTTGAATATCGGTTCTAATATCGGATTCAATATCGGTTTTATAATATCAGTTTTTCGATATAGGTTTTTCGATATCGGTTCTAATATCGGTTTCAATATCGGTTTTTTCAATATCGGTTTTTCAATAATTGTTTGTCAATATCGGTTTTTGAATATCGGTTCTAATATCGGATTCAATATCGGTTTTTCAATATTTGTTTTTCAATATCGGTTTTTCAATATCAGTTTTTCAATATTTGTTCTCCAATATCAGTTTTTGTATATCGGTTCTAATATCGGATTCAATATCGGTTTTTCGATATCAGTTTTTCAATATTTGTTCTCCAATATCGGTTTTTGAATATCGGTTCTAATATCGGATTCAATATCGGTTTTTCAATATCGGTTTTTCAATATCAGTTTTTCAATATTTGTTTTTCAATATCGGTTTTTCAATATCAGTTTTTCAATATTTGTTCTCCAATATCGGTTTTTGAATATCGGTTCTAATATCGGATTCAATATCGGTTTTTCGATATCAGTTTTTCAATATTTGTTCTCCATTATCGGTTTTTGAATATCGGTTCTAATATCGGTTTCAATATCGGTTTTTCAATATCGGTTTTTCAATATCGGTTTTTCAATATCAGTTTTTCGATATCAGTTTTTCAATATTTGTTTTTCAATATCGGTTTTTCAATATCAGTTTTTCAATATTTGGTTTTCAATATCGGTTTTTGAATATCGGTTCTAATATCGGATTCAATATCGGTTTTATAATATCAGTTTTTCAGTTTCAGTTTTTCGATATCAGTTTTTCAATACTTGTTTTTCAATATCGGTTTTTCAATATCGGTTTTTCAATATCTGTTTTTCAATATTTGTTGTCCAATATCGATTTTTGAATATCGGTTCTAATATCGGATTCAATATCGGTTTTTCAATATCGGTTTTTCAATATCAGTTTTTCAATATTTGGTTTTCAATATCGGTTTTTCAATATCGGTTTTTCAATATCAGTTTTTCAATATTTGTTCTCCAATATCGGTTTTTGAATATCGGTTCTAATATCGGATTCAATATCGGTTTTATAATATCAGTTTTTCAGTTTCAGTTTTTCGATATCAGTTTTTCAATACTTGTTTTTCAATATCGGTTTTTCAATATCGGTTTTTCAATTTCAGTTTTTCGATATCAGTTTTTCAATACTTGTTTTTCAATATCAGTTTTTCGATATCAGTTTTTCAATAATTGTTTGTCAATATCGGTTTTTGAATATCGGTTCTAATATCGGTTTCAATATCGGTTTTTCAATATCGGTTTTTCAATATCAGTTTTTCAATATTTGTTGTCCAATATCGGTTTTTGAATATCGGTTCTAATATCGGATTCAATATCGGTTTTATAATATCAGTTTTTCGATATAGGTTTTTCAATATCGGTTTTTCAATATCAGTTTTTCAATATTTGGTTTTCAATATCGGTTTTTCAATATCGGTTTTTCAATATCAGTTTTTCAATATTTGTTCTCCAATATCGGTTTTTGAATATCGGTTCTAATATCGGATTCAATATCGGTTTTTCAATATCGGTTTTTCAATTTCAGTTTTTCGATATCAGTTTTTCAATACTTGTTTTTCAATATCGGTTTTACAATATCAGTTTTTCAATATTTGGTTTTCAATATTGGTTTTTGAATATCGGTTCTAATATCGGTTTCAATATCGGTTTTTCAATATCGGTTTTTCAGTTTCAGTTTTTCGATATCAGTTTTTCAATACTTGTTTTTCAATATCGGTTTTTCAATATCGGTTTTTCAATTTCAGTTTTTCGATATCAGTTTTTCAATACTTGTTTTTCAATATCGGTTTTCCAATATCAGTTTTTTCATATTTGGTTTTCAATATCGGTTTTTGAATATCGGTTCTAATATCGGTTTCAATATCAGTTTTTCGATATCAGTTTTTCAATATTTGTTTTTCAATATCGGTTTTTCAATATCGGTTTTTCAATATCAGTTTTTCAATATTTGTTGTCCAATATCGGTTTTTGAATATCGGTTCTAATATCGGATTCAATATCGGTTTTTCAATATCGGTTTTTCAATATCAGTTTTTCAATATTTGGTTTTCAATATCGGTTTTTGAATATCGGTTCTAATATCGGTTTCAATATCGGTTTTTCAATATCGGTTTTTCAATATCAGCTTTTCGATATCAGTTTTTCAATAATTGTTTGTCAATATCGGTTTTTGAATATCGGTTCTAATATCGGATTCAATATCGGTTTTGCAATATCAGCTTTTCGATATTTGGTTTTCAATATCGGTTTTTCAATATGAGTTTTTCGATATCAGTTTTTCAATATTTGTTTTTCAATATCGGTTTTACAATATCAGTTTTTCAATATTTGGTTTTCAATATTGGTTTTTGAATATCGGTTCTAATATCGGATTCAATATCGGTTTTTCAATATCGGTTTTTCAATATCAGTTTTTCAATATTTGTTTTTCAATATCGGTTTTTCAATATCAGTTTTTCAATATTTGTTCTCCAATATCGGTTTTTGAATATCGGTTCTAATATCGGATTCAATATCGGTTTTTCGATATCAGTTTTTCAATATTTGTTCTCCATTATCGGTTTTTGAATATCGGTTCTAATATCGGTTTCAATATCGGTTTTTCAATATCGGTTTTTCAATATCGGTTTTTCAATATCAGTTTTTCGATATCAGTTTTTCAATATTTGTTTTTCAATATCGGTTTTTCGATATCAGTTTTTCAATATTTGTTTTTCAATATCGGTTTTTCAATATCAGTTTTTCAATATTTGGTTTTCAATATCGGTTTTTGAATATCGGTTCTAATATCGGATTCAATATCGGTTTTATAATATCAGTTTTTCGATATAGGTTTTTCAATTTCGGTTTTTCAATATCAGCTTTTCGATATAGGTTTTTGAATATCGGTTTTTCAATATCGGTTTTGCAATATCAGTTTTTCGATATCAGTTTTTCAATATTTGATTTTCAATATCGGTTTTTCAATATCGGTTCTAATATCGGATTCAATATCGGTTTTATAATATCAGTTTTTCGATATCGGTTTTTGAATATCGGTTCTAATATCGGATTCAATATCGGTTTTGCAATATCAGCTTTTCGATATAGGTTTTTCAATATCGGTTTTTCAATATCGGTTTTTCAATATCAGTTTTTCGATATCAGTTTTTCAATATTTGTTTTTCAATATCGGTTTTTCAATATCAGTTTTTCAATATTTGGTTTTCAATATCGGTTTTTGAATATCGGTTCTAATATCGGATTCAATATCGGTTTTATAATATCAGTTTTTCGATATAGGTTTTTCGATATCGGTTCTAATATCGGTTTCAATATCGGTTTTTCAATATCGGTTTTTCAATAATTGTTTGTCAATATCGGTTTTTGAATATCGGTTCTAATATCGGATTCAATATCGGTTTTTCAATATTTGTTTTTCAATATCGGTTTTTCAATATCAGTTTTTCAATATTTGTTCTCCAATATCAGTTTTTGTATATCGGTTCTAATATCGGATTCAATATCGGTTTTTCGATATCAGTTTTTCAATATTTGTTCTCCAATATCGGTTTTTGAATATCGGTTCTAATATCGGATTCAATATCGGTTTTTCAATATCGGTTTTTCAATATCAGTTTTTCAATATTTGTTTTTCAATATCGGTTTTTCAATATCAGTTTTTCAATATTTGTTCTCCAATATCGGTTTTTGAATATCGGTTCTAATATCGGATTCAATATCGGTTTTTCGATATCAGTTTTTCAATATTTGTTCTCCATTATCGGTTTTTGAATATCGGTTCTAATATCGGTTTCAATATCGGTTTTTCAATATCGGTTTTTCAATATCGGTTTTTCAATATCAGTTTTTCGATATCAGTTTTTCAATATTTGTTTTTCAATATCGGTTTTTCAATATCAGTTTTTCAATATTTGGTTTTCAATATCGGTTTTTGAATATCGGTTCTAATATCGGATTCAATATCGGTTTTATAATATCAGTTTTTCAGTTTCAGTTTTTCGATATCAGTTTTTCAATACTTGTTTTTCAATATCGGTTTTTCAATATCGGTTTTTCAATTTCAGTTTTTCGATATCAGTTTTTCAATACTTGTTTTACAATATCGGTTTTTCAATATCAGTTTTTCCATATTTGGTTTTCAATATCGGTTTTTGAATATCGGTTCTAATATCGGTTTCAATATCGGTTTTTCAATATCGGTTTTTCAATATCAGTTTTTCAATATCGGTTTTTCAATATCAGTTTTTCAATATTTGGTTTTCAATATCGGTTTTTGATTATCGGTTCTAATATCGGTTTCAATATCGGTTTTTCAATATCGGTTTTTTCAATATCGGTTTTTCAATATCGGTTTTTCAATATCAGTTTTTCAATATTTGTTGTCCAATATCGGTTTTTGAATATCGGTTCTAATATCGGATTCAATATCGGTTTTTCAATATCGGTTTTTCAATATCAGTTTTTCAATATTTGGTTTTCAATATCGGTTTTTGAATATCGGTTCTAATATCGGATTCAATATCGGTTTTATAATATCAGTTTTTCGATATAGGTTTTTCAATTTCGGTTTTTCAATATCAGCTTTTCGATATAGGTTTTTCAATATCGGTTTTTCAATATCGGTTTTGCAATATCAGTTTTTTCGATATCAGTTTTTCAATATTTGATTTTCAATATCGGTTTTTCAATATCGGTTCTAATATCGGATTCAATATCGGTTTTATAATATCAGTTTTTCGATATCGGTTTTTGAATATCGGTTCTAATATCGGATTCAATATCGGTTTTGCAATATCAGCTTTTCGATATAGGTTTTTCAATATCGGTTTTTCAATATCGGTTTTTCAATATCAGTTTTTCGATATCAGTTTTTCAATATTTGTTTTTCAATATCGGTTTTTCAATATCAGTTTTTCAATATTTGGTTTTCAATATCGGTTTTTGAATATCGGTTCTAATATCGGATTCAATATCGGTTTTATAATATCAGTTTTTCGATATAGGTTTTTCGATATCGGTTCTAATATCGGTTTCAATATCGGTTTTTCAATATCGGTTTTTCAATAATTGTTTGTCAATATCGGTTTTTGAATATCGGTTCTAATATCGGATTCAATATCGGTTTTTCAATATTTGTTTTTCAATATCGGTTTTTCAATATCAGTTTTTCGATATCAGTTTTTCAATAATTGTTTGTCAATATCGGTTTTTGAATATCGGTTCTAATATCGGATTCAATATCGGTTTTTCAATATTTGTTTTTCAATATCGGTTTTTCAATATCAGTTTTTCAATATTTGTTCTCCAATATCAGTTTTTGTATATCGGTTCTAATATCGGATTCAATATCGGTTTTTCGATATCAGTTTTTCAATATTTGTTCTCCAATATCGGTTTTTGAATATCGGTTCTAATATCGGATTCAATATCGGTTTTTCAATATCGGTTTTTCAATATCAGTTTTTCAATATTTGTTTTTCAATATCGGTTTTTCAATATCAGTTTTTCAATATTTGTTCTCCAATATCGGTTTTTGAATATCGGTTCTAATATCGGATTCAATATCGGTTTTTCGATATCAGTTTTTCAATATTTGTTCTCCATTATCGGTTTTTGAATATCGGTTCTAATATCGGTTTCAATATCGGTTTTTCAATATCGGTTTTTCAATATCGGTTTTTCAATTTCAGTTTTTTCGATATCAGTTTTTCAATACTTGTTTTACAATATCGGTTTTTCAATATCAGTTTTTCCATATTTGGTTTTCAATATCGGTTTTTGAATATCGGTTCTAATATCGGTTTCAATATCGGTTTTTCAATATCGGTTTTTCAATATCAGTTTTTCAATATCGGTTTTTCAATATCAGTTTTTCAATATTTGGTTTTCAATATCGGTTTTTGATTATCGGTTCTAATATCGGTTTCAATATCGGTTTTTCAATATCGGTTTTTCAATATCGGTTTTTCAATATCGGTTTTTCAATATCAGTTTTTCAATATTTGTTGTCCAATATCGGTTTTTGAATATCGGTTCTAATATCGGATTCAATATCGGTTTTTGAATATCGGTTTTTCAATATCAGTTTTTCAATATTTGGTTTTCAATATCGGTTTTTGAATATCGGTTCTAATATCGGTTTCAATATCGGCTTTTCAATATCAGTTTTTCGATATCAGTTTTTCAATAATTGTTTGTCAATATCGGTTTTTGAATATCGGATCTAATATCGGATTCAATATCGGTTTTATAATATCAGCTTTTCGATATAGGTTTTTCAATATCGCTTTTTCAATATCAGCTTTTCGATATAGGTTTTTCAATATCGGTTTTTCAATATCGGTTTTGCAATATCAGTTTTTCGATATCAGTTTTTCAATATTTGTTTTTCAATATCGGTTTTTCAATATCGGTTCTAATATCGGATTCAATATCGGTTTTATAATATCAGTTTTTCGATATCGGTTTTTGAATATCGGTTCTAATATCGGATTCAATATCGGTTTTGCAATATCAGCTTTTCGATATAGGTTTTTCAATATCGGTTTTTCAATATCGGTTTTTCAATATCAGTTTTTCGATATCAGTTTTTCAATATTTGTTTTTCAATATCGGTTTTTCAATATCAGTTTTTCAATATTTGGTTTTCAATATCGGTTTTTGAATATCGGTTCTAATATCGGATTCAATATCGGTTTTATAATATCAGTTTTTCAGTTTCAGTTTTTCGATATCAGTTTTTCAATACTTGTTTTTCAATATCGGTTTTTCAATATCGGTTTTTCAATTTCAGTTTTTCGATATCAGTTTTTCAATACTTGTTTTTCAATATCGGTTTTTCAATATCAGTTTTTCCATATTTGGTTTTCAATATCGGTTTTTGAATATCGGTTCTAATATCGGTTTCAATATCGGTTTTTCAATATCGGTTTTTCAATATCAGTTTTTCAATATCGGTTTTTCAATATCAGTTTTTCAATATTTGGTTTTCAATATCGGTTTTTGAATATCGGTTCTAATATCGGTTTCAATATCGGTTTTTCAATATCGGTTTTTCAATATCGGTTTTTCAATATCAGTTTTTCAATATTTGTTCTCCAATATCGGTTTTTGAATATCGGTTCTAATATCGGATTCAATATCGGTTTTTCGATATCAGTTTTTCAATATTTGTTCTCCATTATCGGTTTTTGAATATCGGTTCTAATATTGGTTTCAATATCGGTTTTTCAATATCGGTTTTTCAATATCAGTTTTTCAATATTTGTTGTCCAATATCGGTTTTTGAATATCGGTTCTAATATCGGATTCAATATCGGTTTTTCAATATCGGTTTTTCAATATCAGTTTTTCAATATTTGGTTTTCAATATCGGTTTTTCAATATCGGTTTTTCAATATCAGTTTTTCAATATTTGTTCTCCAATATCGGTTTTTGAATATCGGTTCTAATATCGGATTCAATATCGGTTTTTCGATATCAGTTTTTCAATATTTGTTCTCCAATATCGGTTTTTGAATATCGGTTCTAATATCGGATTCAATATCGGTTTTTCAATATCGGTTTTTCAATATTTGTTCTCCATTATCGGTTTTTGAATATGGGTTCTAATATCGGATTCAATATCGGTTTTTCAATATCGGTTTTTCAATATCAGTTTTTCAATATTTGGTTTTCAATATCGGTTTTTCAATATCGGTTTTTCAATATCAGTTTTTCAATATTTGTTCTCCAATATCGGTTTTTGAATATCGGTTCTAATATCGGATTCAATATCGGTTTTTCGATATCAGTTTTTCAATATTTGTTCTCCAATATCGGTTTTTGAATATCGGTTCTAATATCGGATTCAATATCGGTTTTGCAATATCAGCTTTTCGATATAGGTTTTTCAATATCGGTTTTTCAATATCGGTTTTTCAATATCAGTTTTTCGATATCAGTTTTTCAATATTTGTTTTTCAATATCGGTTTTTCAATATCAGTTTTTCAATATTTGGTTTTCAATATCGGTTTTTGAATATCGGTTCTAATATCGGATTCAATATCGGTTTTATAATATCAGTTTTTCAGTTTCAGTTTTTCGATATCAGTTTTTCAATACTTGTTTTTCAATATCGGTTTTTCAATATCGGTTTTTCAATTTCAGTTTTTCGATATCAGTTTTTCAATACTTGTTTTTCAATATCGGTTTTTCAATATCAGTTTTTCCATATTTGGTTTTCAATATCGGTTTTTGAATATCGGTTCTAATATCGGTTTCAATATCGGTTTTTCAATATCGGTTTTTCAATATCAGTTTTTCAATATCGGTTTTTCAATATCAGTTTTTCAATATTTGGTTTTCAATATCGGTTTTTGAATATCGGTTCTAATATCGGTTTCAATATCGGTTTTTCAATATCGGTTTTTCAATATCGGTTTTTCAATATCAGTTTTTCAATATTTGTTCTCCAATATCGGTTTTTGAATATCGGTTCTAATATCGGATTCAATATCGGTTTTTCGATATCAGTTTTTCAATATTTGTTCTCCATTATCGGTTTTTGAATATCGGTTCTAATATTGGTTTCAATATCGGTTTTTCAATATCGGTTTTTCAATATCAGTTTTTCAATATTTGTTGTCCAATATCGGTTTTTGAATATCGGTTCTAATATCGGATTCAATATCGGTTTTTCAATATCGGTTTTTCAATATCAGTTTTTCAATATTTGGTTTTCAATATCGGTTTTTCAATATCGGTTTTTCAATATCAGTTTTTCAATATTTGTTCTCCAATATCGGTTTTTGAATATCGGTTCTAATATCGGATTCAATATCGGTTTTTCGATATCAGTTTTTCAATATTTGTTCTCCAATATCGGTTTTTGAATATCGGTTCTAATATCGGATTCAATATCGGTTTTTCAATATCGGTTTTTCAATATTTGTTCTCCATTATCGGTTTTTGAATATGGGTTCTAATATCGGATTCAATATCGGTTTTTCAATATCGGTTTTTCAATATCAGTTTTTCAATATTTGGTTTTCAATATCGGTTTTTCAATATCGGTTTTTCAATATCAGTTTTTCAATATTTGTTCTCCAATATCGGTTTTTGAATATCGGTTCTAATATCGGATTCAATATCGGTTTTTCGATATCAGTTTTTCAATATTTGTTCTCCAATATCGGTTTTTGAATATCGGTTCTAATATCGGATTCAATATCGGTTTTTCAATATCGGTTTTTCAATATCAGTTTTTCGATATCAGTTTTTCAATAATTGTTTGTCAATATCGGTTTTTGAATATCGGTTCTAATATCGGATTCAATATCGGTTTTTCAATATTTGTTTTTCAATATCGGTTTTTCAATATCAGTTTTTCAATATTTGTTCTCCAATATTGGTTTTTGAATATCGGTTCTAATATCGGATTCAATATCGGTTTTTCGATATCAGTTTTTCAATATTTGTTCTCCATTATCGGTTTTTGAATATCGGTTCTAATATTGGTTTCAATATCGGTTTTTCAATATCGGTTTTTCAATATCAGTTTTTCAATATCGGTTTTTCAATATCAGTTTTTCCATATTTGGTTTTCAATATCGGTTTTTGAATATCGGTTCTAATATCGGTTTCAATATCGGTTTTTCAATATCGGTTTTTCAATATCAGTTTTTCAATATCGGTTTTTCAATATCAGTTTTTCAATATTTGTTTGTCAATATCGGTTTTTGAATATCGGTTCTAATATCGGTTTCAATATCGGTTTTGCAATATCAGTTTTTCGATATCAGTTTTTCAATATTTGTTTTTCAATATCGGTTCTCCATTATCGGTTTTTGAATATCGGTTCTAATATCGGTTTCTATATCGGTTTTTCAATATCGGTTTTTCAATATCAGTTTTTCAATATTTGTTCTCCAATATCAGTTTTTGTATATCGGTTCTAATATCGGATTCAATATCGGTTTTTCGATATCAGTTTTTCAATATTTGTTCTCCAATATCGGTTTTTGAATATCGGTTCTAATATCGGATTCAATATCGGTTTTTCAATATCGGTTTTTCAATATCAGTTTTTCAATATTTGTTTTTCAATATCGGTTTTTCAATATCAGTTTTTCAATATTTGTTCTCCAATATCGGTTTTTGAATATCGGTTCTAATATCGGATTCAATATCGGTTTTTCGATATCAGTTTTTCAATATTTGTTCTCCATTATCGGTTTTTGAATATCGGTTCTAATATCGGTTTCAATATCGGTTTTTCAATATCGGTTTTTCAATATCGGTTTTTCAATTTCAGTTTTTCGATATCAGTTTTTCAATACTTGTTTTACAATATCGGTTTTTCAATATCAGTTTTTCCATATTTGGTTTTCAATATCGGTTTTTGAATATCGGTTCTAATATCGGTTTTTCAATATCGGTTTTTCAATATCGGTTTTTCAATATCGGTTTTTCAATATCAGTTTTTCAATATTTGTTGTCCAATATCGGTTTTTGAATATCGGTTCTAATATCGGATTCAATATCGGTTTTTGAATATCGGTTTTTCAATATCGGTTTTTCAATATCAGTTTTTCAATATTTGTTGTCCAATATCGGTTTTTGAATATCGGTTCTAATATCGGATTCAATATCGGTTTTTGAATATCGCTTTTTCAATATCAGCTTTTCGATATAGGTTTTTCAATATCGGTTTTTCAATATCGGTTTTGCAATATCAGTTTTTCGATATCAGTTTTTCAATATTTGTTTTTCAATATCGGTTTTTCAATATCGGTTCTAATATCGGATTCAATATCGGTTTTATAATATCAGTTTTTCGATATCGGTTTTTGAATATCGGTTCTAATATCGGATTCAATATCGGTTTTGCAATATCAGCTTTTCGATATAGGTTTTACAATATCGGTTTTTCAATATCGGTTTTTCAATATCAGTTTTTCGATATCAGTTTTTCAATATTTGTTTTTCAATATCGGTTTTTCAATATCAGTTTTTCAATATTTGGTTTTCAATATCGGTTTTTGAATATCGGTTCTAATATCGGATTCAATATCGGTTTTATAATATCAGTTTTTCAGTTTCAGTTTTTCGATATCAGTTTTTCAATACTTGTTTTTCAATATCGGTTTTTCAATATCGGTTTTTCAATTTCAGTTTTTCGATATCAGTTTTTCAATACTTGTTTTTCAATATCGGTTTTTCAATATCAGTTTTTCCATATTTGGTTTTCAATATCGGTTTTTGAATATCGGTTCTAATATCGGTTTCAATATCGGTTTTTCAATATCGGTTTTTCAATATCAGTTTTTCAATATCGGTTTTTCAATATCAGTTTTTCAATATTTGGTTTTCAATATCGGTTTTTGAATATCGGTTCTAATATCGGTTTCAATATCGGTTTTTCAATATCGGTTTTTCAATATCGGTTTTTCAATATCAGTTTTTCAATATTTGTTCTCCAATATCGGTTTTTGAATATCGGTTCTAATATCGGATTCAATATCGGTTTTTCGATATCAGTTTTTCAATATTTGTTCTCCATTATCGGTTTTTGAATATCGGTTCTAATATTGGTTTCAATATCGGTTTTTCAATATCGGTTTTTCAATATCAGTTTTTCAATATTTGTTGTCCAATATCGGTTTTTGAATATCGGTTCTAATATCGGATTCAATATCGGTTTTTCAATATCGGTTTTTCAATATCAGTTTTTCAATATTTGGTTTTCAATATCGGTTTTTCAATATCGGTTTTTCAATATCAGTTTTTCAATATTTGTTCTCCAATATCGGTTTTTGAATATCGGTTCTAATATCGGATTCAATATCGGTTTTGCAATATCAGCTTTTCGATATAGGTTTTTCAATATCGGTTTTTCAATATCGGTTTTTCAATATCAGTTTTTCGATATCAGTTTTTCAATATTTGTTTTTCAATATCGGTTTTTCAATATCAGTTTTTCAATATTTGGTTTTCAATATCGGTTTTTGAATATCGGTTCTAATATCGGATTCAATATCGGTTTTATAATATCAGTTTTTCAGTTTCAGTTTTTCGATATCAGTTTTTCAATACTTGTTTTTCAATATCGGTTTTTCAATATCGGTTTTTCAATTTCAGTTTTTCGATATCAGTTTTTCAATACTTGTTTTTCAATATCGGTTTTTCAATATCAGTTTTTCCATATTTGGTTTTCAATATCGGTTTTTGAATATCGGTTCTAATATCGGTTTCAATATCGGTTTTTCAATATCGGTTTTTCAATATCAGTTTTTCAATATCGGTTTTTCAATATCAGTTTTTCAATATTTGGTTTTCAATATCGGTTTTTGAATATCGGTTCTAATATCGGTTTCAATATCGGTTTTTCAATATCGGTTTTTCAATATCGGTTTTTCAATATCAGTTTTTCAATATTTGTTCTCCAATATCGGTTTTTGAATATCGGTTCTAATATCGGATTCAATATCGGTTTTTCGATATCAGTTTTTCAATATTTGTTCTCCATTATCGGTTTTTGAATATCGGTTCTAATATTGGTTTCAATATCGGTTTTTCAATATCGGTTTTTCAATATCAGTTTTTCAATATTTGTTGTCCAATATCGGTTTTTGAATATCGGTTCTAATATCGGATTCAATATCGGTTTTTCAATATCGGTTTTTCAATATCAGTTTTTCAATATTTGGTTTTCAATATCGGTTTTTCAATATCGGTTTTTCAATATCAGTTTTTCAATATTTGTTCTCCAATATCGGTTTTTGAATATCGGTTCTAATATCGGATTCAATATCGGTTTTTCGATATCAGTTTTTCAATATTTGTTCTCCAATATCGGTTTTTGAATATCGGTTCTAATATCGGATTCAATATCGGTTTTTCAATATCGGTTTTTCAATATTTGTTCTCCATTATCGGTTTTTGAATATGGGTTCTAATATCGGATTCAATATCGGTTTTTCAATATCGGTTTTTCAATATCAGTTTTTCAATATTTGGTTTTCAATATCGGTTTTTCAATATCGGTTTTTCAATATCAGTTTTTCAATATTTGTTCTCCAATATCGGTTTTTGAATATCGGTTCTAATATCGGATTCAATATCGGTTTTTCGATATCAGTTTTTCAATATTTGTTCTCCAAAATCGGTTTTTGAATATCGGTTCTAATATCGGATTCAATATCGGTTTTTCAATATCGGTTTTTCAATATCAGTTTTTCGATATCAGTTTTTCAATAATTGTTTGTCAATATCGGTTTTTGAATATCGGTTCTAATATCGGATTCAATATCGGCTTTTCAATATTTGTTTTTCAATATCGGTTTTTCAATATCAGTTTTTCAATATTTGTTCTCCAATATTGGTTTTTGAATATCGGTTCTAATATCGGATTCAATATCGGTTTTTCGATATCAGTTTTTCAATATTTGTTCTCCATTATCGGTTTTTGAATATCGGTTCTAATATTGGTTTCAATATCGGTTTTTCAATATCGGTTTTTCAATATCAGTTTTTCAATATCGGTTTTTCAATATCAGTTTTTCCATATTTGGTTTTCAATATCGGTTTTTGAATATCGGTTCTAATATCGGTTTCAATATCGGTTTTTCAATATCGGTTTTTCAATATCAGTTTTTCAATATCGGTTTTTCAATATCAGTTTTTCAATATTTGTTTGTCAATATCGGTTTTTGAATATCGGTTCTAATATCGGTTTCAATATCGGTTTTGCAATATCAGTTTTTCGATATCAGTTTTTCAATAATTGTTTGTCAATATCGGTTTTTGAATATCGGTTCTAATATCGGATTCAATATCGGTTTTATAATATCAGTTTTTCGATATAGGTTTTTCAATATCGGTTTTTCAATATCAGCTTTTCGATATAGGTTTTTCAATATCGGTTTTTCAATATCGGTTTTGCAATATCAGTTTTTCGATATCAGTTTTTCAATATTTGTTTTTCAATATCGGTTTTTCAATATCGGTTCTAATATCGGATTCAATATCGGTTTTATAATATCAGTTTTTCGATATCGGTTTTTGAATATCGGTTCTAATATCGGATTCAATATCGGTTTTGCAATATCAGCTTTTCGATATAGGTTTTTCAATATCGGTTTTTCAATATCGGTTTTTCAATATCAGTTTTTCGATATCAGTTTTTCAATATTTGTTTTTCAATATCAGTTTTTCGATATCAGTTTTTCAATAATTGTTTGTCAATATCGGTTTTTGAATATCGGTTCTAATATCGGATTGAATATCGGTTTTTCAATATTTGTTTTTCAATATCGGTTTTTCAATATCAGTTTTTCAATATCAGTTTTTCAATATTTGTTCTCCAATATCGGTTTTTGAATATCGGTTCTAATATCGGATTCAATATCGGTTTTTCGATATCAGTTTTTCAATATTTGTTCTCCAATATCGGTTTTTGAATATCGGTTCTAATATCGGATTCAATATCGGTTTTTCAATATCGGTTTTGCAATATCAGTTTTTCAATATTTGGTTTTCAATATCGGTTTTTGAATATCGGTTCTAATATCGGTTTCAATATCGGTTTTTCAATATCAGTTTTTCGATATCAGTTTTTCAATAATTATTTGTCAATATCGGTTTTGGAATATCGGTTCTAATATCGGATTCAATATCGGTTTTATAATATCAGTTTTTCGATATAGGTTTTTCAATATCGGTTTTTCAATATCAGCTTTTCGATATAGGTTTTTCAATATCGGTTTTTCAATATCGGTTTTGCAATATCAGTTTTTCGATATCAGTTTTTCAATATTTGTTTTTCAATATCGGTTTTTCAATATCGGTTCTAATATCGGATTCAATATCGGTTTTATAGTATCAGTTTTTCGATATCGGTTTTTGAATATCGGTTCTAATATCGGATTCAATATCGGTTTTGCAATATCAGCTTTTCGATATAGGTTTTTCAATATCGGTTTTTCAATATCGGTTTTTCAATATCAGTTTTTCGATATCAGTTTTTCAATATTTGTTTTTCAATATCGGTTTTTCGATATCAGTTTTTCAATATTTGTTTTTCAATATCGGTTTTTCAATATCGGTTCTAATATCGGATTCAATATCGGTTTTATAATATCAGTTTTTCGATATCGGTTTTTGAATATCGGTTCTAATATCGGTTTCAATATCGGTTTTTCAATATCGGTTTTTCAATATCAGTTTTTCAATATTTGTTGTCCAATATCGGTTTTTGAATATCGGTTCTAATATCGGATTCAATATCGGTTTTTCAATATCGGTTTTTCAATATCAGTTTTTCAATATTTGGTTTTCAATATCGGTTCTCCATTATCGGTTTTTGAATATCGGTTCTAATATCGGTTTCAATATCGGTTTTTCAATTTCGGTTTTTCAATATCAGTTTTTCAATATTTGTTGTCCAATATCGGTTTTTGAATATCGGTTCTAATATCGGATTCAATATCGGTTTTTCAATATCGGTTTTTCAATATCAGTTTTTCAATATTTGGTTTTCAATATCGGTTTTTGAATATCGGTTCTAATATCGGTTTCAATATCGGTTTTTCAATATCAGTTTTTCGATATCAGTTTTTCAATAATTGTTTGTCAATATCGGTTTTTGAATATCGGTTCTAATATCGGATTCAATATCGGTTTTATAATATCAGTTTTTCGATATAGGTTATTCAATATCGGTTTTTCAATATCAGCTTTTCGATATAGGTTTTTCAATATCGGTTTTTCAATATCGGTTTTGCAATATCAGTTTTTCGATATCAGTTTTTCAATATTTGTTTTTCAATATCGGTTTTTCAATATCGGTTCTAATATCGGATTCAATATCGGTTTTATAATATCAGATTTTCGATATCGGTTTTTGAATATCGGTTCTAATATCGGATTCAATATCGGTTTTGCAATATCAGCTTTTCGATATAGGTTTTTCAATATCGGTTTTTCAATATCGGTTTTTCAATATCAGTTTTTCGATATCAGTTTTTCAATATTTGTTTTTCAATATCGGTTTTTCGATATCAGTTTTTCAATATTTGTTTTTCAATATCGGTTTTTCAATATCGGTTCTAATATCGGATTCAATATCGGTTTTATAATATCAGTTTTTCGATATCGGTTTTTGAATATCGGTTCTAATATCGGTTTCAATATCGGTTTTTCAATATCGGTTTTTCAATATCAGTTTTTCAATATTTGTTGTCCAATATCGGTTTTTGAATATCGGTTCTAATATCGGATTCAATATCGGTTTTTCAATATCGGTTTTTCAATATCAGTTTTTCAATATTTGTTTTTCAATATCGGTTTTTCGATATCAGTTTTTCAATATTTGTTTTTCAATATCGGTTTTTCAATATCAGTTTTTCAATATTTGGTTTTCAATATCGGTTTTTGAATATCGGTTCTAATATCGGATTCAATATCGGTTTTATAATATCAGTTTTTCGATATAGGTTTTTCAATTTCGGTTTTTCAATATCAGCTTTTCGATATAGGTTTTTCAATATCGGTTTTTCAATATCGGTTTTGCAATATCAGTTTTTCGATATCAGTTTTTCAATATTTGATTTTCAATATCGGTTTTTCAATATCGGTTCTAATATCGGATTCAATATCGGTTTTATAATATCAGTTTTTCGATATCGGTTTTTGAATATCGGTTCTAATATCGGATTCAATATTGGTTTTGCAATATCAGCTTTTCGATATAGGTTTTTCAATATCGGTTTTTCAATATCGGTTTTTCAATATCAGTTTTTCGATATCAGTTTTTCAATATTTGTTTTTCAATATCGGTTTTTCAATATCAGTTTTTCAATATTTGGTTTTCAATATCGGTTTTTGAATATCGGTTCTAATATCGGATTCAATATCGGTTTTATAATATCAGTTTTTCGATATAGGTTTTTCGATATCGGTTCTAATATCGGTTTCAATATCGGTTTTTCAATATCGGTTTTTCAATAATTGTTTGTCAATATCGGTTTTTGAATATCGGTTCTAATATCGGATTCAATATCGGTTTTTCAATATTTGTTTTTCAATATCGGTTTTTCAATATCAGTTTTTCAATATTTGTTCTCCAATATCAGTTTTTGTATATCGGTTCTAATATCGGATTCAATATCGGTTTTTCGATATCAGTTTTTCAATATTTGTTCTCCAATATCGGTTTTTGAATATCGGTTCTAATATCGGATTCAATATCGGTTTTTCAATATCGGTTTTTCAATATCAGTTTTTCAATATTTGTTTTTCAATATCGGTTTTTCAATATCAGTTTTTCAATATTTGTTCTCCAATATCGGTTTTTGAATATCGGTTCTAATATCGGATTCAATATCGGTTTTTCGATATCAGTTTTTCAATATTTGTTTTTCAATATCGGTTTTTCAATATCAGTTTTTCAATATTTGTTCTCCAATATCGGTTTTTGAATATCGGTTCTAATATCGGATTCAATATCGGTTTTTCGATATCAGTTTTTCAATATTTGTTTTTCAATATCGGTTTTTCAATATCAGTTTTTCAATATTTGTTCTCCAATATCGGTTTTTGAATATCGGTTCTAATATCGGATTCAATATCGGTTTTATAATATCAGTTTTTCGATATAGGTTTTTCGATATCGGTTCTAATATCGGTTTCAATATCGGTTTTTCAATATCGGTTTTTCAATAATTGTTTGTCAATATCGGTTTTTTGAATATCGGTTCTAATATCGGATTCAATATCGGTTTTCAATATTTGTTTTTCAATATCGGTTTTCAATATCGGTTTTTCAATATCAGTTTTTCAATATTTGTTGTCCAATATCGGTTTTTGAATATCGGTTCTAATATCGGATTCAATATCGGTTTTTCAATATCGGTTTTTCAATATCAGTTTTTCAATATTTGGTTTTCAATATCGGTTTTTGAATATCGGTTCTAATATCGGATTCAATATCGGTTTTTCGATATCAGTTTTTCAATATTTGTTCTCCAATATCGGTTTTTGAATATCGGTTCTAATATCGGATTCAATATCGGTTTTTCAATATCGGTTTTTCAATATCAGTTTTTCAATATTTGTTTTTCAATATCGGTTTTTCAATATCAGTTTTTCAATATTTGTTCTCCAATATCGGTTTTTGAATATCGGTTCTAATATCGGATTCAATATCGGTTTTTCGATATCAGTTTTTCAATATTTGTTTTTCAATATCGGTTTTTCAATATCAGTTTTTCAATATTTGTTCTCCAATATCGGTTTTTGAATATCGGTTCTAATATCGGATTCAATATCGGTTTTTATATCAGTTTTTCAATATTTGTTTTTCAATATCGGTTTTTCAATATCAGTTTTTCAATATTTGTTCTCCAATATCGGTTTTTGAATATCGGTTCTAATATCGGATTCAATATCGGTTTTATAATATCAGTTTTTCGATATAGGTTTTTCGATATCGGTTCTAATATCGGTTTCAATATCGGTTTTTCAATATCGGTTTTTCAATAATTGTTTGTCAATATCGGTTTTGAATATCGGTTCTAATATCGGATTCAATATCGGTTTTTCAATATTTGTTTTTCAATATCGGTTTTTCAATATCGGTTTTTCAATATCAGTTTTTCAATATTTGTTGTCCAATATCGGTTTTTGAATATCGGTTCTAATATCGGATTTCAATATCGGTTTTTCAATATCGGTTTTTCAATATCAGTTTTTCAATATTTGGTTTTCAATATCGGTTTTGAATATCGGTTCTAATATCGGATTCAATATCGGTTTTATAATATCAGTTTTTCGATATAGGTTTTTCAATTTCGGTTTTTCAATATCAGCTTTTCGATATAGGTTTTTCAATATCGGTTTTTCAATATCGGTTTTGCAATATCAGTTTTTCGATATCAGTTTTCAATATTTGATTTTCAATATCGGTTTTTCAATATCGGTTCTAATATCGGATTCAATATCGGTTTTATAATATCAGTTTTTCGATATCGGTTTTTGAATATCGGTTCTAATATCGGATTCAATATCGGTTTTGCAATATCAGCTTTTCGATATAGGTTTTTCAATATCGGTTTTTCAATATCGGTTTTTCAATATCAGTTTTTCGATATCAGTTTTTCAATATTTGTTTTTCAATATCGGTTTTTCAATATCAGTTTTTCAATATTTGGTTTTCAATATCGGTTTTTGAATATCGGTTCTAATATCGGATTCAATATCGGTTTTATAATATCAGTTTTTCGATATAGGTTTTTCGATATCGGTTCTAATATCGGTTTCAATATCGGTTTTTCAATATCGGTTTTTCAATAATTGTTTGTCAATATCGGTTTTTGAATATCGGTTCTAATATCGGATTCAATATCGGTTTTTCAATATTTGTTTTTCATATCGGTTTTTCAATATCAGTTTTTCGATATCAGTTTTTCAATAATTGTTTGTCAATATCGGTTTTTGAATATCGGTTCTAATATCGGATTCAATATCGGTTTTTCAATATTTGTTTTTCAATATCGGTTTTTCAATATCAGTTTTTCAATATTTGTTCTCCAATATCAGTTTTTGTATATCGGTTCTAATATCGGATTCAATATCGGTTTTTCGATATCAGTTTTTCAATATTTGTTCTCCAATATCGGTTTTGAATATCGGTTCTAATATCGGATTCAATATCGGTTTTTCAATATCGGTTTTTCAATATCAGTTTTTCAATATTTGTTTTTCAATATCGGTTTTTCAATATCAGTTTTTCAATATTTGTTCTCCAATATCGGTTTTTGAATATCGGTTCTAATATCGGATTCAATATCGGTTTTTCGATATCAGTTTTTCAATATTTGTTCTCCATTATCGGTTTTGAATATCGGTTCTAATATCGGTTTCAATATCGGTTTTTCAATATCGGTTTTTCAATATCGGTTTTTCAATTTCAGTTTTTCGATATCAGTTTTTCAATACTTGTTTTACAA
>NW_027486143.1:0-17500 GCF_050908995.1 Andrena cerasifolii
CAAACGAACAAACGAACAAACGAACAAACGAACAAACGAACAAACGAACAATCGAACAAAGAGACAAAGAAACAAAGAAACAAAGAAAAAACGAACCAACGAACCAATGAACCAACGAACCAACGAACCAACGAACCAACGAACCAACGAACCAACGAACCAACGAACCAATGAACCAACGAACCAACGAACCAACGAACCAACGAACAAACGAACAAACGAACAAACGAACAAACGAACAAACGAACAAACGAACAAACGAACAAACGAACAAACGAACAAACGAACAAACGAACAAACGAACAAACGAACAAACGAACAAACGAACAAACGAACAAACGAACAAACGAACAAACGAACAAACGAACAAACGAACAAACGAACAAACGAACAAACGAATAAACGAACAAACGATCAAACGAACAAACGAACAAACGAACAATCGAACAAAGAGACAAAGAAACAAAGAAACAAAGAAAAAACGAACCAACGAACCAACGAACCAACGAACCAACGAACCAACGAACCAACGAACCATCGAACCAACGAACCAACGAACCAACGAAACAACGATCCAACGAACCAACGAACCAACGAACCAACGAACCAACGAACCAACGAACCAACGAACCAACGAACCAACGAACCAACGAACCAGCGAACAAACGAACAAACGAACAAACGAACAAACGAACAAACGAACAAACGAACAAACGAACAAACGAACAAACGAACAAACGAACAAACGAACAAACGAACAAACGAACAAACGAATAAACGAACAAACGATCAAACGAACAAACGAACAAACGAACAATCGAACAAAGAGACAAAGAAACAAAGAAACAAAGAAAAAAACGAACCAACGAACCAACGAACCAACGAACCAACGAACCAACGAACCAACGAACCAACGAACCATCGAACCAACGAACCAACGAACCAACGAAACAACGATCCAACGAACCAACGAACCAACGAACCAACGAACCAACGAACCAACGAACCAACGAACCAACGAACCAGCGAACAAACGAACAAACGAACAAACGAACAAACGAACAAACGAACCAACGAACCAACGAACCAACGAACAAACGAACAAACGAACAAACGAACAAAGAAAGAAAGAAACAAAGAAACCAACGAACCAACGAACCAACGAACCAACGAACCAACGAACCAACGAACCAACGAACCAACGAACCAACGAACCAACGAACCAACGAACCAACGAACCAACGAACCAACGAACCAACGAACCAACGAACCAACGAACCAACGAACCAACGAACCAACGAACCAACGAACCAACGAACCAACGAACCAACGAACCAACGAACCAACGAACCAACGAACAACGAACCAGCGAACAATCGAACAAACGAACAAACGAACAAACGAACCAACGAACCAACGAACAAACGAACAAACGAACAAACGAACAAAGAAAGAAAGAAACAAAGAAACAAACGAACCAACGAACCAACGAACAAACGAACAAACGAACAATCGAACAAAGAAAGAAAGAAACAAAGAAACAAACGAACCAACGAACCAACGAACCAACGAACCAACGAACCAACGAACCAACGAACCAACGAACCAACGAAACAACGATCCAACGAACCAACGAACCAACGAACCAACGAACCAACGAACCAACGAACCAACGAACCAACGAACCAGCGAACAAACGAACAAACGAACAAACGAACAAACGAACTAACGAACAAACGAACCAACGAACCAACGAACAAACGAACAAACGAACCAACGAACCAACGAACCAACGAACCAACGAACCAACGAACCAACGAACCAACGAACCAACGAACCAACGAACCAACGAAACAACGAACCAACGAACCAACGAACAAACGAACAAACGAACAATCGAACAATCGAACAAACGAACAAACGAACAAACGAACAAACGAACAAACGAACAAACGAACAAACGAACAAACGAACAAACGAACAAACGAACAAACGAACAAACGAACAAACGAACAAACGAACAAACGAACAAACGAACAAACGAACAAACGAACAATCGAACAAAGAGACAAAGAAACAAAGAAACAAAGAAAAAACGAACCAACGAACCAATGAACCAACGAACCAACGAACCAACGAACCAACGAACCAACGAACCAACGAACCAACGAACAAACGAACAAACGAACAATCGAGCAAACGAACAAACGAACAAACGAACAAACGAACAAACGAACAAACGAACAAACGAACAAACGAACAAACGAACAATCGAACAAAGAGACAAAGAAACAAAGAAACAAAGAAAAAAACGAACCAACGAACCAACGAACCAACGAACCAACGAACCAACGAACCAACGAACAAACGAACCAACGAACCAACGAACCAACGAACCAACGAACCAACGAAACAACGAACCAACGAACCAACGAACAAACGAACAAACGAACAATCGAACAATCGAACAAACGAACAAACGAACAAACGAACAAACGAACAAACGAACAAACGAACAAACGAACAAACGAACAAACGAACAAACGAACAAACGAACAAACGAACAAACGAACAAACGAACAAACGAACAAACGAACAAACGAACAATCGAACAAAGAGACAAAGAAACAAAGAAACAAAGAAAAAACGAACCAACGAACCAATGAACCAACGAACCAACGAACCAACGAACCAACGAACCAACGAACCAACGAACCAACGAACCAATGAACCAACGAACCCACGAACAAACGAACAAGCGAACAAACGAACAAACGAACAAACGAACAATCGAGCAAAGAGACAAAGAAACAAAGAAACAAAGAAAAAAACGATCCAACGAACCAACGAACCAACGAACCAACGAACTAACGAACAATCAAACCAACGAACCAACGAAACAAAGAACCAACGAACCAACGAACCAACGAACCAACGAACAAACGAACAAACGAACAAACGAACAAACGAAACAAACGAACAAACGAGCAACGAACAAACGAACAAACGAACAAACGAACAAACGAACAACGAACAAACGAACAAACGAACAAACGAACAAACGAACAAACGAACAAACGAACAACAGAACAAACGAACAAACGAACAAACGAACAAACGAACAAACGAACAAACGAACAAACGAACAAACGAACAAACGAACAAACGAACAAACGAACAAACGAACAAACGAATAAACGAACAAACGATCAAACGAACAAACGAACAAACGAACAATCGAACAAAGAGACAAAGAAACAAAGAAACAAAGAAAAAACGAACCAACGAACCAACGAACCAACGAAACAACGAACCAACGAACCAACGAACAACGAACCAACAAACCAACGAAAAAACGAAAAAAAAACGACAAAACGAACAAACGAACAAACGAACAAACGAACAAACGAACAAACGAACAAACGAACAAACGAACAAACGAACAAACGAACAAACGAACAATCGAACAAAGAGACAAAGAAACAAAGAAACAAAGAAAAAAACGAACCAACGAACCAACGAACCAACGAACCAACGAACCAACGAACCAACGAACCATCGAACCAACGAACCAACGAACCAACGAAACAACGATCCAACGAACCAACGAACCAACGAACCAACGAACCAACGAACCAACGAACCAACGAACCAACGAACCAACGAATAAACGAACAAACGAACAAACGAACAAACGAAACAACGATCCAACGAACCAACGAACCAACGAACCAACGAACCAACGAACCAACGAACCAACGAACCAAATGAACCAACGAACCAACGAACCAACGAACCAACCGAACAAACGAACAAACGAACAAACGAACAAACGAACAATCGAACAAAGAGACAAAGAAACAAAGAAACAAAGAAAAAAACGAACCAACGAACCAACGAACCAACGAACCAACGAACCAACGAACCAACGAACCAACGAACCAACGAACCAACGAACCAACGAACCAACGAACCAACGAACCAACGAACCAACGAACAAACGAACAAACGAACAATCGAACAATCGAACAAACGAACAAACGAACAAACGAACAAACGAACAAACGAACAAACGAACAAACGAACAAACGAACAAACGAACAAACGAACAAACGAACAAACGAACAAACGAACAAACGAACAAACGAACAATCGAACAAAGAGACAAAGAAACAAAGAAACAAAGAAAAAACGAACCAACGAACCAATGAACCAACGAACCAACGAACCAACGAACCAACGAACCAACGAACCAACGAACCAACGAACCAATGAACCAACGAACCCACGAACAAACGAACAAGCGAACAAACGAACAAACGAACAAACGAACAATCGAGCAAAGAGACAAAGAAACAAAGAAACAAAGAAAAAAACGATCCAACGAACCAACGAACCAACGAACCAACGAACTAACGAACAATCAAACCAACGAACCAACGAAACAAAGAACCAACGAACCAGCGAACAAACAAACAAACGAACAAACGAACAAACGAACAAACGAACCAACGAACCAACGAACCAACGAACAAACGAACAAACGAACAAACGAACAAAGAAAGAAAGAAACAAAGAAACCAAAGAACCAACGAACCAACGAACCAACGAACCAACGAACCAACGAACCAACGAACCAACGAACCAACGAACCAACGAACCAACGAACCAACGAACCAACGAACCAACGAACCAACGAACCAACGAACCAACGAACCAACGAACCAACGAACCAACGAACCAACGAACCAACGAACCAACGAACCAACGAACCAACGAACCAACGAACCAACGAACCAACGAACCAACGAACCAGCGAACAATCGAACAATCGAACAAACGAACAAACGAACCAACGAACCAACGAACAAACGAACAAACGAACAAACGAACAAAGAAAGAAAGAAACAAAGAAACAAACGAACCAACGAACCAACGAACCAACGAACCAACGAACAATCGAACAAACGAACAAACGAATAAAAGAACAAACGAACAAACGAACAATCGAACAAACGAACAAACGAACCAACGAACCAACGAACCAACGAACCAACGAACCAACGAACCAATGAACCAACGAACCAACGAACCAACGAACCAACGAACCAACGAACCAACGAACCAACGAAACAACGATCCAACGAACCAACGAACCAACGAACCAACGAACCAACGAACCAACGAACCAACGAACCAACGAACAAACGAACAAACGAACAAACGAACAAACGAACAAACGAACAAACGAACAAACGAACAAACGAACAAACGAACAAACGAACAAACGAACAAACGAACAAACGAACAAACGAACAAACGAACAAACGAATAAACGAACAAACGATCAAACGAACAAACGAACAAACGAACAATCGAACAAAGAGACAAAGAAACAAAGAAACAAAGAAAAAAACGAACCAACGAACCAACGAACCAACGAACCAACGAACCAACGAACCAACGAACCAACGAACCAACGAACCAACGAAACAACGAACCAACGAACCAACGAACAAACGAACAAACGAACAATCGAACAATCGAACAAACGAACAAACGAACAAACGAAGAAACGAAGAAACGAACAAACGAACAAACGAACAAACGAACAAACGAGCAAACGAACAAACGAACAAACGAACAAACGAACAAACGAACAAACGAACATACGAACAATCGAACAAAGAGACAAAGAAACAAAGAAACAAAGAAAAAACGAACCAACGAACCAATGAACCAACGAACCAACGAACCAACGAACCAACGAACCAACGAACCAACGAACCAATGAACCAACGAACCCACGAACAAACGAACAAGCGAACAAACGAACAAACGAACAAACGAACAATCGAGCAAAGAGACAAAGAAACAAAGAAACAAAGAAAAAAACGATCCAACGAACCAACGAACCAACGAACCAACGAACTAACGAACAATCAAACCAACGAACCAACGAAACAAAGAACCAACGAACCAACGAACCAACGAACAAACGAACCCACGAACAAACGAACAAGCGAACAAACGAACAAACGAACAAACGAACAATCGAGCAAAGAGACAAAGAAACAAAGAAACAAAGAAAAAAACGATCCAACGAACCAACGAACCAACGAACCAACGAACCAACGAACTAACGAACAATCAAACCAACGAACCAACGAAACAAAGAACCAACGAACCAACGAACCAACGAACCAACGAACCAACGAACCAGCGAACAAACGAACAAACGAACAAACGAACAAACGAACAAACGAACAAACGAACAAACGAACAAACGAACAAACGAACAAACGAACAAACGAACATACGAACAATCGAACAAAGAGACAAAGAAACAAAGAAACAAAGAAAAAACGAACCAACGAACCAATGAACCAACGAACCAACGAACCAACGAACCAACGAACCAACGAACCAACGAACCAATGAACCAACGAACCCACGAACAAACGAACAAGCGAACAAACGAACAAACGAACAAACGAACAATCGAGCAAAGAGACAAAGAAACAAAGAAACAAAGAAAAAAACGATCCAACGAACCAACGAACCAACGAACCAACGAACTAACGAACAATCAAACCAACGAACCAACGAAACAAAGAACCAACGAACCAACGAACCAACGAACAAACGAACCCACGAACAAACGAACAAGCGAACAAACGAACAAACGAACAAACGAACAATCGAGCAAAGAGACAAAGAAACAAAGAAACAAAGAAAAAAACGATCCAACGAACCAACGAACCAACGAACCAACGAACCAACGAACCAACGAACCAACGAACCAATGAACCAACGAACCCACGAACAAACGAACAAGCGAACAAACGAACAAACGAACAAACGAACAATCGAGCAAAGAGACAAAGAAACAAAGAAACAAAGAAAAAAACGATCCAACGAACCAACGAACCAACGAACCAACGAACTAACGAACAATCAAACCAACGAACCAACGAAACAAAGAACCAACGAACCAACGAACCAACGAACAAACGAACCCACGAACAAACGAACAAGCGAACAAACGAACAAACGAACAAACGAACAATCGAGCAAAGAGACAAAGAAACAAAGAAACAAAGAAAAAAACGATCCAACGAACCAACGAACCAACGAACCAACGAACCAACGAACTAACGAACAATCAAACCAACGAACCAACGAAACAAAGAACCAACGAACCAACGAACCAACGAACCAACGAACCAACGAACCAGCGAACAAACGAACAAACGAACAAACGAACAAACGAACAAACGAACAAACGAACAAACGAACAAACGAACAAACGAACAAACGAACAAACGAACAAACGAACAAACGAACAAACGAACAAACGAACAAACGAACAAACGAACAAACGAACAAACGAACAAACGAACAAACGAACAAACGAACAAACGAACAAACGAACAAACGAACAAACGAACAAACGAACAATCGAACAAAGAGACAAAGAAACAAAGAAACAAAGAAAAAACGAACCAACGAACCAATGAACCAACGAACCAACGAACCAACGAACCAACGAACCAACGAACCAACGAACCAACGAACCAATGAACCAACGAACCAACGAACCAACGATCCAACGAACAAACGAACAAACGAACAAACGAACAAACGAACAAACGAACAAACGAACAAACGAACAAACGAACAAACGAACAAACGAACAAACGAACAAACGAACAAACGAACAAACGAACAAACGAACAAACGAACAAACGAACAAACGAACAAACGAACAAACGAACAAACGAACAAACGAACAAACGAATAAACGAACAAACGATCAAACGAACAAACGAACAAACGAACAAACGAACAATCGAACAAAGAGACAAAGAAACAAAGAAACAAAGAAAAAAACGAACCAACGAACCAACGAACCAACGAACCAACGAACCAACGAACGAACGAACCATCGAACCAACGAACCAACGAACCAACGAAACAACGATCCAACGAACCAACGAACCAACGAACCAACGAACCAACGAACCAACGAACCAACGAACCAACGAACCAACGAACCAGCGAACAAACGAACAAACGAACAAACGAACAAACGAACAAACGAACAAACGAACAAACGAACAAACGAACAAACGAACAAACGAACAAACGAATAAACGAACAAACGATCAAACGAACAAACGAACAAACGAACAATCGAACAAAGAGACAAAGAAACAAAGAAACAAAGAAAAAAACGAACCAACGAACCAACGAACCAACGAACCAACGAACCAACGAACCAACGAACCATCGAACCAACGAACCAACGAACCAACGAAACAACGATCCAACGAACCAACGAACCAACGAACCAACGAACCAACGAACCAACGAACCAACGAACCAACGAACCAGCGAACAAACGAACAAACGAACAAACGAACAAACGAACAAACGAACAAACGAACCAACGAACCAACGAACCAACGAACAAACGAACAAACGAACAAACGAACAAAGAAAGAAAGAAACAAAGAAACCAACGAACCAACGAACCAACGAACCAACGAACCAACGAACCAACGAACCAACGAACCAACGAACCAACGAACCAACGAACCAACGAACCAACGAGCCAACGAACCAACGAACCAACGAACCAACGAACCAACGAACCAACGAACCAACGAACCAACGAACCAACGAACCAACGAACCAACGAACCAACGAACCAACGAACCAACGAACCAACGAACCAACGAACCAACGAACCAACGAACCAACGAACCAACGAACCAACGAACCAACGAACCAGCGAACAATCGAACAAACGAACAAACGAACAAACGAACCAACGAACCAACGAACAAACGAACAAACGAACAAACGAACAAAGAAAGAAAGAAACAAAGAAACAAACGAACCAACGAACCAACGAACAAACGAACAAACGAACAAACGAACAATCGAACAAAGAAAGAAAGAAACAAAGAAACAAACGAACCAACGAACCAACGAACCAACGAACCAACGAACCAACGAACCAACGAACCAACGAAACAACGATCCAACGAACCAACGAACCAACGAACCAACGAACCAACGAACCAACGAACCAACGAACCAACGAACCAGCGAACAAACGAACAAACGAACAAACGAACAAACGAACTAACGAACAAACGAACCAACGAACCAACGAACAAACGAACAAACGAACCAACGAACCAACGAACCAACGAACCAACGAACCAACGAACCAACGAACCAACGAACCAACGAACCAACGAAACAACGAACCAACGAACCAACGAACAAACGAACAAACGAACAATCGAACAATCGAACAAACGAACAAACGAACAAACGAACAAACGAACAAACGAACAAACGAACAAACGAACAAACGAACAAACGAACAAACGAACAAACGAACAAACGAACAAACGAACAAACGAACAAACGAACAAACGAACAAACGAACAAACGAACAATCGAACAAAGAGACAAAGAAACAAAGAAACAAAGAAAAAACGAACCAACGAACCAATGAACCAACGAACCAACGAACCAACGAACCAACGAACCAACGAACCAACGAACCAACGAACAAACGAACAAACGAACAATCGAGCAAACGAACAAACGAACAAACGAACAAACGAACAAACGAACAAACGAACAAACGAACAAACGAACAAACGAACAATCGAACAAAGAGACAAAGAAACAAAGAAACAAAGAAAAAAACGAACCAACGAACCAACGAACCAACGAACCAACGAACCAACGAACCAAAGAACCAACGAACCAACGAACCAACGAACCAACGAAACAACGAACCAACGAACCAACGAACAAACGAACAAACGAACAATCGAACAATTGAACAAACGAACAAACGAACAAACGAACAAACGAACAAACGAACAAACGAACAAACGAACAAACGAACAAACGAACAAACGAACAAACGAACAAACGAACAAACGAACAAACGAACAAACGAACAAACGAACAATCGAACAAAGAGACAAAGAAACAAAGAAACAAAGAAAAAACGAACCAACGAACCAATGAACCAACGAACCAACGAACCAACGAACCAACGAACCAACGAACCAACGAACCAACGAACCAATGAACCAACGAACCCACGAACAAACGAACAAGCGAACAAACGAACAAACGAACAAACGAACAATCGAGCAAAGAGACAAAGAAACAAAGAAACAAAGAAAAAAACGATCCAACGAACCAACGAACCAACGAACCAACGAACTAACGAACAAACGAACAAACGAACAATCGAGCAAACGAACAAACGAACAAACGAACAAACGAACAAACGAACAATCGAACAAAGAGACAAAGAAACAAAGAAACAAAGAAAAAACGAACCAACGAACCAATGAACCAACGAACCAACGAACCAACGAACCAACGAACCAACGAACCAACGAACCAACGAACCAATGAACCAACGAACCCACGAACAAACGAACAAGCGAACAAACGAACAAACGAACAAACGAACAATCGAGCAAAGAGACAAAGAAACAAAGAAACAAAGAAAAAAACGATCCAACGAACCAACGAACCAACGAACCAACGAACTAACGAACAATCAAACCAACGAACCAACGAAACAAAGAACCAACGAACCAACGAACCAACGAACCAACGAACAAACGAACAAACGAACAAACGAACAAACGAACAAACGAGCAATCGAACCAACGAACCAACGAACCAACGAACCATCGAACCAACGAACCAACGAACCAACGAAACAACGATCCAACGAACCAACGAACCAACGAACCAACGAACCAACGAACCAACGAACCAACGAACCAACGAACCAGCGAACAAACGAACAAACGAACAAACGAACAAACGAACAAACGAACAAACGAACCAACGAACCAACGAACCAACGAACAAACGAACAAACGAACAAACGAACAAAGAAAGAAAGAAACAAAGAAACCAACGAACCAACGAACCAACGAACCAACGAACCAACGAACCAACGAACCAACGAACCAACGAACCAACGAACCAACGAACCAACGAACCAACGAGCCAACGAACCAACGAACCAACGAACCAACGAACCAACGAACCAACGAACCAACGAACCAACGAACCAACGAACCAACGAACCAACGAACCAACGAACCAACGAACCAACGAACCAACGAACCAACGAACCAACGAACCAACGAACCAACGAACCAACGAACCAACGAACCAACGAACCAACGAACCAGCGAACAATCGAACAAACGAACAAACGAACAAACGAACCAACGAACCAACGAACAAACGAACAAACGAACAAACGAACAAAGAAAGAAAGAAACAAAGAAACAAACGAACCAACGAACCAACGAACAAACGAACAAACGAACAAACGAACAATCGAACAAAGAAAGAAAGAAACAAAGAAACAAACGAACCAACGAACCAACGAACCAACGAACCAACGAACCAACGAACCAACGAACCAACGAACCAACGAAACAACGATCCAACGAACCAACGAACCAACGAACCAACGAACCAACGAACCAACGAACCAACGAACCAACGAACCAGCGAACAAACGAACAAACGAACAAACGAACAAACGAACTAACGAACAAACGAACCAACGAACCAACGAACAAACGAACAAACGAACCAACGAACCAACGAACCAACGAACCAACGAACCAACGAACCAACGAACCAACGAACCAACGAACCAACGAAACAACGAACCAACGAACCAACGAACAAACGAACAAACGAACAATCGAACAATCGAACAAACGAACAAACGAACAAACGAACAAACGAACAAACGAACAAACGAACAAACGAACAAACGAACAAACGAACAAACGAACAAACGAACAAACGAACAAACGAACAAACGAACAAACGAACAAACGAACAATCGAACAAAGAGACAAAGAAACAAAGAAACAAAGAAAAAACGAACCAACGAACCAATGAACCAACGAACCAACGAACCAACGAACCAACGAACCAACGAACCAACGAACCAACGAACAAACGAACAAACGAACAATCGAGCAAACGAACAAACGAACAAACGAACAAACGAACAAACGAACAAACGAACAAACGAACAAACGAACAAACGAACAATCGAACAAAGAGACAAAGAAACAAAGAAACAAAGAAAAAAACGAACCAACGAACCAACGAACCAACGAACCAACGAACCAACGAACCAAAGAACCAACGAACCAACGAACCAACGAACCAACGAAACAACGAACCAACGAACCAACGAACAAACGAACAAACGAACAATCGAACAATCGAACAAACGAACAAACGAACAAACGAACAAACGAACAAACGAACAAACGAACAAACGAACAAACGAACAAACGAACAAACGAACAAACGAACAAACGAACAAACGAACAAACGAACAAACGAACAATCGAACAAAGAGACAAAGAAACAAAGAAACAAAGAAAAAACGAACCAACGAACCAATGAACCAACGAACCAACGAACCAACGAACCAACGAACCAACGAACCAACGAACCAACGAACCAATGAACCAACGAACCACGAACAAACGAACAAGCGAACAAACGAACAAACGAACAAACGAACAATCGAGCAAAGAGACAAAGAAACAAAGAAACAAAGAAAAAAACGATCCAACGAACCAACGAACCAACGAACCAACGAACTAACGAACAAAACGAACAAACGAACAATCGAGCAAACGAACAAACGAACAAACGAACAAACGAACAAACGAACAATCGAACAAAGAGACAAAGAAACAAAGAAACAAAGAAAAAACGAACCAACGAACCAATGAACCAACGAACCAACGAACCAACGAACCAACGAACCAACGAACCAACGAACCAACGAACCAATGAACCAACGAACCCACGAACAAACGAACAAGCGAACAAACGAACAAACGAACAAACGAACAATCGAGCAAAGAGACAAAGAAACAAAGAAACAAAGAAAAAAAACGATCCAACGAACCAACGAACCAACGAACCAACGAACTAACGAACAATCAAACCAACGAACCAACGAAACAAAGAACCAACGAACCAACGAACCAACGAACCAACGAACAAACGAACAAACGAACAAACGAACAAACGAACAAACGAGCAATCGAACAAACGAACAAACGAACAAACGAACAAACGAACAAACGAACAAACGAACAAACGAACAAACGAACAAACGAACAACAGAACAAACGAACAAACGAACAAACGAACAAACGAACAAACGAACAAACGAACAAACGAACAAACGAACAAACGAACAAACGAACAAACGAATAAACGAACAAACGATCAAACGAACAAACGAACAAACGAACAATCGAACAAAGAGACAAAGAAACAAAGAAACAAAGAAAAAACGAACCAACGAACCAACGAACCAACGAAACAACGAACCAACGAACCAACGAACCAACGAACCAACAAACCAACGAAAAAACGAAAAAAAACGACAAAACGAACAAACGAACAAACGAACAAACGAACAAACGAACAAACGAACAAACGAACAAACGAACAAACGAATAAAAGAACAAACGTACAAACGAACAATCGAACAAACGAACAAACGAACCAACGAACCAACGAACCAACGAACCAACGAACCAACGAACCAATGAACCAACGAACCAACGAACCAACGAACCAACGAACCAACGAACCAACGAACCAACGAAACAACGATCCAACGAACCAACGAACCAACGAACCAACGAACCAACGAACCAACGAACCAACGAACCAACGAACCAACGAACAAACGAACAAACGAACAAACGAACAAACGAACAAACGAACAAACGAACAAACGAACAAACGATCAAACGAACAAACGAACAAACGAACAAACGAACAAACGAACAAACGAACAAACGAACAAACGAATAAACGAACAAACGATCAAACGAACAAACGAACAAACGAACAATCGAACAAAGAGACAAAGAAACAAAGAAACAAAGAAAAAAACGAACCAACGAACCAACGAACCAACGAACCAACGAACCAACGAACCAACGAACCATCGAACCAACGAACCAACGAACCAACGAACCAACGAACCAACGAACCAACGAACCAACGAACCAACGAACCAACGAACCAACGAACCAACGAACCAACGAACCAACGAACCAACGAACCAACGAACCAACGAACCAACGAACCAAGGAACCAACGAACCAACGAACCAACGAACCAACGAACCAACGAACCAACGAACCAATGAACCAACGAACCAACGAACCAACGAACCAACGAACCAACGAACCAACGAACCAACGAAACAACGATCCAACGAACCAACGAACCAACGAACCAACGAACCAACGAACCCACGAACAAACGAACAAGCGAACAAACGAACAAACGAACAAACGAACAATCGAGCAAAGAGACAAACGAACAAACGAACAAACGAACAAAGAAAGAAAGAAACAAAGAAACCAACGAACCAACGAACCAACGAACCAACGAACCAACGAACCAACGAACCAACGAACCAACGAACCAACGAACCAAACGAACCAACGAACCAACGAACCAACGAACCAACGAACCAACGAACCAACGAACCAACGAACCAACGAACCAACGAACCAACGAACCAACGAACCAACGAACCAACGAACCAACGAACCAACGAACCAACGAACCAACGAACCAACGAACCAACGAACCAACGAACCAACGAACCAACGAACCAACGAACCAACGAACCAACGAACCAACGAACCAACGAACCAACGAACCAACGAACCAACGAACCAGCGAACAATCGAACAATCGAACAAACGAACCAACGAACCAACGAACAAACGAACAAACGAACAAACGAACAAAGAAAGAAAGAAACAAAGAAACAAACGAACCAACGAACCAACGAACCAACGAACCAACGAACCAACGAACCAACGAACCAACGAAACAACGATCCCAACGAACCAACGAACCAACGAACCAACGAACCAACGAACCAACGAACCAACGAACCAACGAACCAGCGAACAAACGAACAAACGAACAAACGAACAAACGAACAAACGAACAAACGAACAAACGAACAAACGAACCAACGAACCAACGAACAAACGAACAAACGAACCAACGAACCAACGAACCAACGAACCAACGAACCAACGAACCAACGAACCAACGAACCAACGAAACAACGAAACAACGAACCAACGAACCAACGAACAAACGAACAAACGAACAATCGAACAATCGAACAAACGAACAAACGAAGAAACGAACAAACGAACAAACGAACAAACGAACAAACGAACAAACGAACAAACGAACAAACGAACAAACGAACAAACGAACAAACGAACAAACGAACAAACGAACAAACGAACAAACGAACAAACGAACAAACGAACAAACGAACAAACGAACAAACGAACAAACGAACAATCGAACAAAGAGACAAAGAAACAAAGAAACAAAGAAAAAACGAACCAACGAACCAATGAACCAACGAACCAACGAACCAACGAACCAACGAACCAACGAACCAACGAACCAATGAACCAACGAACCCACGAACAAACGAACAAGCGAACAAACGAACAAACGAACAAACGAACAATCGAGCAAAGAGACAAAGAAACAAAGAAACAATGAAAAAAACGATCCAACGAACCAACGAACCAACGAACCAACGAACCAACGAACCAACGAACCAATGAACCAACGAACCCACGAACAAACGAACAAGCGAACAAACGAACAAACGAACAAACGAACAATCGAGCAAAGAGACAAAGAAACAAAGAAACAAAGAAAAAAACGATCCAACGAACCAACGAACCAACGAACCAACGAACTAACGAACAATCAAACCAACGAACCAACGAAACAAAGAACCAACGAACCAACGAACCAACGAACAAACGAACAAACGAACAAACGAACAAACGAACAAACGAACAAACGAGCAATCGAACAAACGAACAAACGAACAAACGAACAAACGAACAAACGAACAAACGAACAAACGAACAACAGAACAAACGAACAAACGAACAAACGAACAAACGAACAAACGAACAAACGAACAAACGAACAAACGAACAAACGAACAAACGAACAAACGAATAAACGAACAAACGATCAAACGAACAAACGAACAAACGAACAATCGAACAAAGAGACAAAGAAACAAAGAAACAAAGAAAAAACGAACCAACGAACCAACGAACCAACGAAACAACGAACCAACGAACCAACGAACCAACGAACCAACAAACCAACGAAAAAACGAAAAAAAACGACAAAACGAACAAACGAACAAACGAACAAACGAACAAACGAACAAACGAACAAACGAATAAAAGGACAAACGAACAAACGAACAATCGAACATACGAACAAACGAACCAACGAACCAACGAACCAACGAACCAACGAACCAACGAACCAATGAACCAACGAACCAGCGAACCAACGAACCAACGAACCAACGAACCAACGAACCAACGAAACAACGATCCAACGAACCAACGAACCAACGAACCAACGAACCAACGAACCAACGAACCAACGAACCAACGAACAAACGAACAAACGAACAAACGAACAAACGAACAAACGAACAAACGAACAAACGAACAAACGAACAAACGAACAAACGAACAAACGAACAAACGAACAAACGAACAAACGAACAAACGAACAAACGAATAAACGAACAAACGATCAAACGAACCAACGAACCAACGAACCAACGAAACAACGAACCAACGAACCAACGAACCAACGAACCAACGAACCAACGAACCAACGAACCAACGAACCAACGAACCAACGAACCAACGAACCAACGAACCATCGAACCAACGAACCAACGAACCAACGAACCAACGAACCAACGAACCAACGAACCAACGAGCCAACGAACCAACGAACCAACGAACCAACGAACCAACGAACCAACGAACCAACGAACCAACGAACCAACGAACCAACGAACCAACGAACCAACGAACCAACGAACCAATGAACCAACGAACCAACGAACCAACGAACCAACGAACCAACGAACCAACGAACCAATGAACCAACGAACCAACGAACCAACGAACCAACGAACCAACGAACCAACGAACCAACGAAACAACGATCCAACGAACCAACGAACCAACGAACCAACGAACCAACGAACCAACGAACCAACGAACCAACGAACCAACGAACAAACGAACAAACGAACAAACGAACAAACGAAACAACGAACCAACGAACCAACGAACAAACGAACAAACGAACAATCGAACAATCGAACAAACGAACAAACGAAGAAACGAACAAACGAACAAACGAACAAACGAACAAACGAACAAACGAACAAACAAACAAACGAACAAACGAACAAACGAACAAACGAACAAACGAACAAACGAACAATCGAACAAAGAGACAAAGAAACAAAGAAACAAAG
>NW_027486143.1:22500-26122 GCF_050908995.1 Andrena cerasifolii
ACGAACCAACGAACCAACGAACCAACGAACCAACGAACCAACGAACCAGCGAACAAACGAACAAACGAACAAACGAACAAACGAACAAACGAACCAACGAACCAACGAACCAACGAACAAACGAACAAACGAACAAACGAACAAAGAAAGAAAGAAACAAAGAAACCAACGAACCAACGAACCAACGAACCAACGAACCAACGAACCAACGAACCAACGAACCAACGAACCAACGAACCAACGAACCAACGAACCAACGAACCAACGAACCAACGAACCAACGAACCAACGAACCAACGAACCAACGAACCAACGAACCAACGAACCAACGAACCAACGAACCAACGAACCAACGAACCAACGAACCAACGAACCAACGAACCAACGAACCAACGAACCAGCGAACAATCGAACAAACGAACAAACGAACAAACGAACCAACGAACCAACGAACAAACGAACAAACGAACAAACGAACAAAGAAAGAAAGAAACAAAGAAACAAACGAACCAACGAACCAACGAACCAACGAACCAACGAACCAACGAACCAACGAACCAACGAAACAACGATCCAACGAACCAACGAACCAACGAACCAACGAACCAACGAACCAACGAACCAACGAACCAACGAACCAACGAACCAACGAACCAGCGAACAAACGAACAAACGACCAAACGAACAAACGAACAAACGAACAAACGAACCAACGAACCATCGAACAAACGAACAAACGAACCAACGAACCAACGAACCAACGAACCAACGAACCAACGAACCAACGAACCAACGAACCAACGAACCAACGAACCAACGAAACAACGAACCAACGAACCAACGAACAAACGAACAAACGAACAATCGAACAATCGAACAAACGAACAAACGAAGAAACGAACCAACGAACCAACGAACCAACGAACCAACGAACCAACGAACAAACGAACAAACGAACAATCGAGCAAACGAACAAACGAACAAACGAACAAACGAACAAACGAACAAACGAACAAACGAACAAACGAACAAACGAACAAACGAACAATCGAACAAAGAGACAAAGAAACAAAGAAACAAAGAAAAAACGAACCAACGAACCAACGAACCAACGAACCAACGAACCAACGAACCAACGAACCAACGAACCAACGAACCAACGAAACAACGAACCAACGAACCAACGAACAAACGAACAAACGAACAATCGAACAATCGAACAAACGAACAAACGAACAAACGAACAAACGAACACACGAACAAACGAACAAACGAACAAACGAACAAACGAACAAACGAACAAACGAACAAACGAACAAACGAACAAACGAACAAACGAACAATCGAACAAAGAGACAAAGAAACAAAGAAACAAAGAAAAAACGAACCAACGAACCAATGAACCAACGAACCAACGAACCAACGAACCAACGAACCAACGAACCAACGAACCAATGAACCAACGAACCCACGAACAAACGAACAAGCGAACAAACGAACCAACGAACCAACGAACTAACGAACAATCAAACCAACGAACCAACGAAACAAAGAACCAACGAACCAACGAACCAACGAACAAACGAACAAACGAACAAACGAACAAACGAACAAACGAGCAATCGAACAAACGAACAAACGAACAAAGAAAAAACGAACCAACGAACCAACGAACCAACGAAACAACGAACCAACGAACCAACGAACCAACAAACCAACGAAAAAACGAAAAAAAAACGACAAAACGAACAAACGAACAAACGAACAAACGAACAAACGAACAAACGAACAAACGAACAAACGAACAAACGAACAAACGAATAAAAGAACAAACGAACAAACGAACAATCGAACAAACGAACAAACGAACCAACGAACCAACGAACCAACGAACCAACGAACCAACGAACCAATGAACCAAAGAACCAACGAACCAACGAACCAACGAACCAACGAACCAACGAACCAACGAAACAACGATCCAACGAACCAACGAACCAACGAACCAACGAACCAACGAACCAACGAACCAACGAACCAACGAACAAACGAACAAACGAACAAACGAACAAACGAACAAACGAACAAACGAACAAACGAACAAACGAACAAACGAACAAACGAACAAACGAACAAACGAACAAACGAACAAACGAACAAACGAACAAACGAACAAACGAACAAACGAATAAAAGAACAAACGAACAAACGAACAATCGAACAAACGAACAAACGAACCAACGAACCAACGAACCAACGAACCAACGAACCAACGAACCAATGAACCAACGAACCAACGAACCAACGAACCAACGAACCAACGAACCAACGAAACAACGATCCAACGAACCAACGAACCAACGAACCAACGAACCAACGAACCAACGAACCAACGAACCAACGAACAAACGAACAAACGAACAAACGAACAAACGAACAAACGAACAAACGAACAAACGAACAAACGAACAAACGAACAAACGAACAAACGAACAAACGAACAAACGAACAAACGAACAAACGAACAAACGATCAAACGAACAAACGAACAAACGAACAATCGAACAAAGAGACAAAGAAACAAAGAAACAAAGAAAAAACGAACCAACGAACCAACGAACCAACGAACCAACGAACCAACGAACCAACGAACCATCGAACCAACGAACCAACGAACCAACGAACCAACGAACCAACGAACCAACGAACCAACGAACCAACGAACCAACGAACCAACGAACCAACGAACCAACGAACCAACGAACCAACGAACCAACGAACCAACGAACCAACGAACCAACGAACCAACGAACCAACGAACCAACGAACCAACGAACCAACGAACCAACGAACCAACGAACCAACGAACCAACGAACCAACGAACCAACGAACCAACGAACCAACGAACCAACGAACCAACGAACCAACGAACCAACGAACCAACGAACCAACGAACCAACGAAACAACGATCCAACGAACCAACGAACCAACGAACCAACGAACCAACGAACCAACGAACCAACGAACCAACGAACCAGCGAACAAACGAACAAACGAACAAACGAACAAACGAACAAACGAACCAACGAACCAACGAACCAACGAACAAACGAACAAAGAAAGAAAGAAACAAAGAAACCAACGAACCAACGAACCAACGAACCAACGAACCAACGAACCAACGAACCAACGAACCAAAGAACCAACGAACCAACGAACCAACGAACCAACGAACCAACGAACCAACGAACCAACGAACCAACGAACCAACGAACCAACGAACCAACGAACCAACGAACCAACGAACCAACGAACCAACGAACCAACGAACCAACGAACCAACGAACCAACGAACCAACGAACCAACGAACCAACGAACCAACGAACCAACGAACCAACGAACCAACGAACCAACGAACCAACGAACCAACGAACCAACGAACCAACGAACCAACGAACCAGCGAACAATCGAACAAACGAACAAACGAACAAACGAACCAACGAACCAACGAACAAACGAACAAACGAACAAACGAACAAACGAACAAAGAAAGAAAGAAACAAAGAAACAAACGAACCAACGAACCAACGAACCAACGAACCAACGAACCAACGAACC
>NW_027486145.1:0-26101 GCF_050908995.1 Andrena cerasifolii
CTTTGATTTGCTCTCCGGAGACGTTACTTTGTTCCATCTCTTTCGACGGCATGTTCTCCTATTACAAAGCCCAATTTTGTGCATTCCGAAAATTTTCGCCAGATTTTGGCCAATATATCAGAAGAACATGAAGTGGAAAGAGGTATACTAAATTTCAGCTTCAAAGGCATCGCCTTAAAGTTACAAATAAGAGGCGCAGACCTTTCAAGAGGCGTTCGAAAATTCTGCGTCTCGTTGTTAAACAATCACTGTCTCGAAACACCTGCGCCACTTCTCGCTCTTTGATTTGCTCTCCAGAGACGTTACTTTGTTCCATCTCGTTCAACGGCATGTTGTCCTGTTACAAAGCTCAATTTTGTGTATTCTCGAAATTTTCGCCAGATTTTGGCCAATATATCAGGAGAAAATGAAGTGGAAAGAGGTATACTAAATTTCAGCTTCAAAGGCATCGCCTTATAGTTGCAATTAAGAGGCGCAGGCCTTTCAAGAGGCGTTCGAAAATTCTGCGTGTCTTCGTTAAACAGTCACTGTCTCGAAATATCTGCGCCACTTCTCGCTCTTTGATTTGCTCTCCGGAGACGTTACTTTGTGCCATCTCTTTCGACGGCATGTTCTCCTGTTACAAAGCCCAATTTTGTGCATTCTGAAAATTTTCGCCAGATTTTGGCCAATATATCAGGAGAACATGAAGTGGAAAGAGGTATACTAAATTTCAGCTTCAAAGGCATCGCCTTAAAGTTGCAAATAAGAGGCGCAGGCCTTTCAAGAGGCGTTCGAAAATTCTGCGTGTCTTCGTTAAACAGTCACTGTCTCGAAATATCTGCGCCACTTCTCGCTCTTTGATTTGCTCTCCGGAGACGTTACTTTGTTCCATCTCTTTCGACGGCATGTTCTCCTATTACAAAGCCCAATTTTGTGCATTCTGAAAATTTTCGCCAGATTTTGGCCAATATATCAGGAGAACATGAAGTGGAAAGTGGTATACTAAATTTCAGCTTCAAAGGCATCGCCTTAAAGTTGCAAATAAGAGGCGCAGGCCTTTCAAGAGGCGTTCGAAAATTCTGCGTCTCGTTGTTAAACAATCACTGTCTCGAAACACCTGCGCCACTTCTCGCTCTTTGATTTGCTCTCCAGAGACGTTACTTTGTTCCATCTCGTTCAACGTCATGTTGTACTGTTACAAAGCTCAATTTTGTGTATTCTCGAAATTTTCGCCAGATTTTGGCCAATATATCAGGAGAAAATGAAGTGGAACGAGGTATACTAAATTTCAGCTTCAAAGGCATCGCCTTATAGTTGCAATTAAGAGGCGCAGGCCTTGCAAGAGGCGTTCGAAAATTCTGCGTCTCTTCGTTAAACAGTCACTGTCTCGAAACATCTGCGCCTCTTCTCGCTCTTTGATTTGCTCTCCGGAGACGTTACTTTGTGCCATCTCTTTCGACGGCATGTTCTCCTGTTACAAAGCCCAATTTTGTGCATTCTGAAAATTTTCGCCAGATTTTGGCCAATATATCAGGAGAACATGAAGTGGAAAGAGGTATACTAAATTTCAGCTTCAAAGGCATCGCCTTAAAGTTGCAAATAAGAGGCGCAGGCCTTGCAAGAGGCGTTCGAAAATTCTGCGTCTCTTCGTTAAACAGTCACTGTCTCGAAACATCTGCGCCTCTTCTCGCTCTTTGATTTGCTCTCCGGAGACGTTACTTTGTGCCATTTCTTTCGACGGCATGTTCTCCTGTTACAAAGCCCAATTTTGTGCATTTTGAAAATTTTCGCCAGATTTTGGCCAATATATCAGGAGAACATGAAGTGGAAAGAGGTATACTAAATTTCAGCTTCAAAGGCATCGCCTTAAAGTTGCAAATAAGAGGCGCAGGCCTTTCAAGAGGCGTTCGAAAATTCTGCGTCTCTTCGTTAAACAGTCACTGTCTCGAAACACCTGCGCCACTTCTCGCTCTTTGATTTGCTCTCCGGAGACGTTACTTTGTTCCATCTCTTTCGACGGCATGTTCTCCTACTACAAAGCCCAATTTTGTGCATTCCGAAAATTTTCGCCAGATTTTGGCCAATATATCAGGAGAACATGAAGTGGATAGAGGTATACTAAATTTCAGCTTCAAAGGCATCGCCTTATAGTTGCAATTAAGAGGCGCAGGCCTTGCAAGAGGCGTTCGAAAATTCTGCGTCTCTTCGTTAAACAGTCACTGTCTCGAAACATCTGCGCCTCTTCTCGCTCTTTGATTTGCTCTCCAGAGACGTTACTTTGTTCCATCTCTTTCAACGGCATGTTGTCCTGTTACAAAGCTCAATTTTGTGTATTCTCGAAATTTTCGCCAGATTTTGGCCAATATATCAGGAAAAAATGAAGTCGAATGAGGTATACTAAATTTCAGCTTCAAAGGCATCGCCTTAAAGTTGCAAATAAGAGGCGCAGGCCTTTCAAGAGGCGTTCGAAAATTCTGCGTGTCTTCGTTAAACAGTCACTGTCTCGAAACATCTGCGCCTCTTCTCGCTCTTTGATTTGCTCTCCGGAGACGTTACTTTGTGCCATCTCTTTCGACGGCATGTTCTCCTGTTACAAAGCCCAATTTTGTGCATTCTGAAAATTTTCGCCAGATTTTGGCCAATATATCAGGAGAACATGAAGTGGAAAGAGGTATACTAAATTTCAGCTTCAAAGGCATCGCCTTAAAGTTGCAAATAAGAGGCGCAGGCCTTGCAAGAGGCGTTCGAAAATTCTGCGTCTCTTCGTTAAACAGTCACTGTCTCGAAACATCTGCGCCTCTTCTCGCTCTTTGATTTGCTCTCCGGAGACGTTACTTTGTGCCATTTCTTTCGACGGCATGTTCTCCTGTTACAAAGCCCAATTTTATGCATTTTGAAAATTTTCGCCAGATTTTGGCCAATATATCAGGAGAACATGAAGTGGAAAGAGGTATACTAAATTTCAGCTTCAAAGGCATCGCCTTAAAGTTGCAAATAAGAGGCGCAGGCCTTTCAAGAGGCGTTCGAAAATTCTGCGTCTCTTCGTTAAACAGTCACTGTCTCGAAACACCTGCGCCACTTCTCGCTCTTTGATTTGCTCTCCGGAGACGTTACTTTGTTCCATCTCTTTCGACGGCATGTTCTCCTACTACAAAGCCCAATTTTGTGCATTCCGAAAATTTTCGCCAGATTTTGGCCAATATATCAGGAGAACATGAAGTGGAAAGAGGTATACTAAATTTCAGCTTCAAAGGCATCGCCTTAAAGTTGCAAATAAGAGGCGCAGGCCTTTCAAGAGGCGTTCGAAAATTCTGCGTCTCGTTGTTAAACAATCACTGTCTCGAAACACCTGCGCCACTTCTCGCTCTTTGATTTGCTCTCCAGAGACGTTACTTTGTTCCATCTCGTTCAACGGCATGTTGTACTGTTACAAAGCTCAATTTTGTGTATTCTCGAAATTTTCGCCAGATTTTGGCCAATATATCAGGAGAAAATAAAGTGGAACGAGGTATACTAAATTTCAGCTTCAAAGGCATCGCCTTAAAGTTGCAAATAAGAGGCGCAGGCCTTGCAAGAGGCGTTCGAAAATTCTGCGTCTCTTCGTTAAACAGTCACTGTCTCGAAACATCTGCGCCTCTTCTCGCTCTTTGATTTGCTCTCCGGAGACGTTACTTTGTGCCATTTCTTTCGACGGCATGTTCTCCTGTTACAAAGCCCAATTTTGTGCATTTTGAAAATTTTCGCCAGATTTTGGCCAATATATCAGGAGAACATGAAGTGGAAAGAGGTATACTAAATTTCAGCTTCAAAGGCATCGCCTTAAAGTTGCAAATAAGAGGCGCAGGCCTTTCAAGAGGCGTTCGAAAATTCTGCGTCTCTTCGTTAAACAGTCACTGTCTCGAAACACCTGCGCCACTTCTCGCTCTTTGATTTGCTCTCCGGAGACGTTACTTTGTTCCATCTCTTTCGACGGCATGTTCTCCTACTACAAAGCCCAATTTTGTGCATTCCGAAAATTTTCGCCAGATTTTGGCCAATATATCAGGAGAACATGAAGTGGAAAGAGGTATACTAAATTTCAGCTTCAAAGGCATCGCCTTAAAGTTGCAAATAAGAGGCGCAGGCCTTTCAAGAGGCGTTCGAAAATTCTGCGTCTCGTTGTTAAACAATCACTGTCTCGAAACACCTGCGCCACTTCTCGCTCTTTGATTTGCTCTCCAGAGACGTTACTTTGTTCCATCTCGTTCAACGGCATGTTGTCCTGTTACAAAGCTCAATTTTGTGTATTCTCGAAATTTTCGCCAGATTTTGGCCAATATATCAGGAGAAAATGAAGTGGAAAGAGGTATACTAAATTTCAGCTTCAAAGGCATCGCCTTAAAGTTGCAAATAAGAGGCGCAGGCCTTTCAAGAGGCGTTCGAAAATTCTGCGTGTCTTCGTTAAACAGTCACTGTCTCGAAACATCTGCGCCTCTTCTCGCTCTTTGATTTGCTCTCCGGAGACGTTACTTTGTGCCATTTCTTTCGACGGCATGTTCTCCTGTTACAAAGCCCAATTTTATGCATTTTGAAAATTTTCGCCAGATTTTGGCCAATATATCAGGAGAACATGAAGTGGAAAGAGGTATACTAAATTTCAGCTTCAAAGGCATCGCCTTAAAGTTGCAAATAAGAGGCGCAGGCCTTTCAAGAGGCGTTCGAAAATTCTGCGTCTCTTCGTTAAACAGTCACTGTCTCGAAACATCTGCGCCTCTTCTCGCTCTTTGATTTGCTCTCCGGAGACGTTACTTTGTGCCATTTCTTTCGACGGCATGTTCTCCTGTTACAAAGCCCAATTTTATGCATTTTGAAAATTTTCGCCAGATTTTGGCCAATATATCAGGAGAACATGAAGTGGAAAGAGGTATACTAAATTTCAGCTTCAAAGGCATCGCCTTAAAGTTGCAAATAAGAGGCGCAGGCCTTTCAAGAGGCGTTCGAAAATTCTGCGTCTCTTCGTTAAACAGTCACTGTCTCGAAACACCTGCGCCACTTCTCGCTCTTTGATTTGCTCTCCGGAGACGTTACTTTGTTCCATCTCTTTCGACGGCATGTTCTCCTACTACAAAGCCCAATTTTGTGCATTCCGAAAATTTTCGCCAGATTTTGGCCAATATATCAGGAGAACATGAAGTGGAAAGAGGTATACTAAATTTCAGCTTCAAAGGCATCGCCTTAAAGTTGCAAATAAGAGGCGCAGGCCTTTCAAGAGGCGTTCGAAAATTCTGCGTCTCGTTGTTAAACAATCACTGTCTCGAAACACCTGCGCCACTTCTCGCTCTTTGATTTGCTCTCCAGAGACGTTACTTTGTTCCATCTCGTTCAACGGCATGTTGTACTGTTACAAAGCTCAATTTTGTGTATTCTCGAAATTTTCGCCAGATTTTGGCCAATATATCAGGAGAAAATGAAGTGGAACGAGGTATACTAAATTTCAGCTTCAAAGGCATCGCCTTAAAGTTGCAAATAAGAGGCGCAGGCCTTGCAAGAGGCGTTCGAAAATTCTGCGTCTCTTCGTTAAACAGTCACTGTCTCGAAACATCTGCGCCTCTTCTCGCTCTTTGATTTGCTCTCCGGAGACGTTACTTTGTGCCATTTCTTTCGACGGCATGTTCTCCTGTTACAAAGCCCAATTTTGTGCATTTTGAAAATTTTCGCCAGATTTTGGCCAATATATCAGGAGAACATGAAGTGGAAAGAGGTATACTAAATTTCAGCTTCAAAGGCATCGCCTTAAAGTTGCAAATAAGAGGCGCAGGCCTTTCAAGAGGCGTTCGAAAATTCTGCGTCTCTTCGTTAAACAGTCACTGTCTCGAAACACCTGCGCCACTTCTCGCTCTTTGATTTGCTCTCCGGAGACGTTACTTTGTTCCATCTCTTTCGACGGCATGTTCTCCTACTACAAAGCCCAATTTTGTGCATTCCGAAAATTTTCGCCAGATTTTGGCCAATATATCAGGAGAACATGAAGTGGAAAGAGGTATACTAAATTTCAGCTTCAAAGGCATCGCCTTAAAGTTGCAAATAAGAGGCGCAGGCCTTTCAAGAGGCGTTCGAAAATTCTGCGTCTCGTTGTTAAACAATCACTGTCTCGAAACACCTGCGCCACTTCTCGCTCTTTGATTTGCTCTCCAGAGACGTTACTTTGTTCCATCTCGTTCAACGGCATGTTGTCCTGTTACAAAGCTCAATTTTGTGTATTCTCGAAATTTTCGCCAGATTTTGGCCAATATATCAGGAGAAAATGAAGTGGAAAGAGGTATACTAAATTTCAGCTTCAAAGGCATCGCCTTAAAGTTGCAAATAAGAGGCGCAGGCCTTTCAAGAGGCGTTCGAAAATTCTGCGTGTCTTCGTTAAACAGTCACTGTCTCGAAACATCTGCGCCTCTTCTCGCTCTTTGATTTGCTCTCCGGAGACGTTACTTTGTGCCATTTCTTTCGACGGCATGTTCTCCTGTTACAAAGCCCAATTTTATGCATTTTGAAAATTTTCGCCAGATTTTGGCCAATATATCAGGAGAACATGAAGTGGAAAGAGGTATACTAAATTTCAGCTTCAAAGGCATCGCCTTAAAGTTGCAAATAAGAGGCGCAGGCCTTTCAAGAGGCGTTCGAAAATTCTGCGTCTCTTCGTTAAACAGTCACTGTCTCGAAACACCTGCGCCACTTCTCGCTCTTTGATTTGCTCTCCGGAGACGTTACTTTGTTCCATCTCTTTCGACGGCATGTTCTCCTACTACAAAGCCCAATTTTGTGCATTCTGAAAATTTTCGCCAGATTTTGGCCAATATATCAGGAGAACATGAAGTGGAAAGTGGTATACTAAATTTCAGCTTCAAAGGCATCGCCTTAAAGTTGCAAATAAGAGGCGCAGGCCTTTCAAGAGGCGTTCGAAAATTCTGCGTCTCGTTGTTAAACAATCACTGTCTCGAAACACCTGCGCCACTTCTCGCTCTTTGATTTGCTCTCCAGAGACGTTACTTTGTTCCATCTCGTTCAACGGCATGTTGTACTGTTACAAAGCTCAATTTTGTGTATTCTCGAAATTTTCGCCAGATTTTGGCCAATATATCAGGAGAAAATGAAGTGGAAAGAGGTATACTAAATTTCAGCTTCAAAGGCATCGCCTTATAGTTGCAATTAAGAGGCGCAGGCCTTGCAAGAGGCGTTCGAAAATTCTGCGTCTCTTCGTTAAACAGTCACTGTCTCGAAACATCTGCGCCTCTTCTCGCTCTTTGATTTGCTCTCCAGAGACGTTACTTTGTTCCATCTCTTTCAACGGCATGTTGTCCTGTTACAAAGCTCAATTTTGTGTATTCTCGAAATTTTCGCCAGATTTTGGCCAATATATCAGGAAAAAATGAAGTCGAATGAGGTATACTAAATTTGAGCTTCAAAGGCATCGCCTTAAAGTTGCAAATAAGAGGCGCAGGCCTTTCAAGAGGCGTTCGAAAATTCTGCGTGTCTTCGTTAAACAGTCACTGTCTCGAAATATCTGCGCCACTTCTCGCTCTTTGATTTGCTCTCCGGAGACGTTACTTTGTTCCATCTCTTTCGACGGCATATTCTCCTATTACAAAGCCCAATTTTGTGCATTCTGAAAATTTTCGCCAGATTTTGGCCAATATATCAGGAGAACATGAAGTGGAAAGAGGTATACTAAATTTCAGCTTCAAAGGCATCGCCTTAAAGTTGCAAATAAGAGGCGCAGGCCTTGCAAGAGGCGTTCGAAAATTCTGCGTCTCTTCGTTAAACAGTCACTGTCTCGAAACACCTGCGCCACTTCTCGCTCTTTCATTTGCTCTCCGGAGACGTTACATTGTTCCATCTCTTTCGACGGCATGTTCTCCTATTACAAAGCCCAATTTTGTGCATTCCGAAAATTTTCGCCAGATTTTGGCCAATATATCAAGAGAACATGAAGTGGAAAGAGGTATACTAAATTTCAGCTTCAAAGGCATCGCCTTAAAGTTGCAAATAAGAGGCGCAGGCCTTGCAAGAGGCGTTCGAAAATTCTGCGTCTCTTCGTTAAACAGTCACTGTCTCGAAACACCTGCGCCACTTCTCGCTCTTTGATTTGCTCTCCGGAGACGTTACTTTGTTCCATCTCTTTCGACGGCATGTTCTCCTACTACAAAGCCCAATTTTGTGCATTCCGAAAATTTTCGCCAGATTTTGGCCAATATATCAGGAGAACATGAAGTGGAAAGAGGTATACTAAATTTCAGCTTCAAAGGCATCGCCTTAAAGTTGCAAATAAGAGGCGCAGGCCTTTCAAGAGGCGTTCGAAAATTCTGCGTCTCGTTGTTAAACAATCACTGTCTCGAAACACCTGCGCCACTTCTCGCTCTTTGATTTGCTCTCCAGAGACGTTACTTTGTTCCATCTCGTTCAACGGCATGTTGTACTGTTACAAAGCTCAATTCTGTGTATTCTCGAAATTTTCGCCAGATTTTGGCCAATATATCAGGAGAAAATGAAGTGGAACGAGGTATACTAAATTTCAGCTTCAAAGGCATCGCCTTAAAGTTGCAAATAAGAGGCGCAGGCCTTGCAAGAGGCGTTCGAAAATTCTGCGTCTCTTCGTTAAACAGTCACTGTCTCGAAACATCTGCGCCTCTTCTCGCTCTTTGATTTGCTCTCCGGAGACGTTACTTTGTGCCATTTCTTTCGACGGCATGTTCTCCTGTTACAAAGCCCAATTTTGTGCATTTTGAAAATTTTCGCCAGATTTTGGCCAATATATCAGGAGAACATGAAGTGGAAAGAGGTATACTAAATTTCAGCTTCAAAGGCATCGCCTTAAAGTTGCAAATAAGAGGCGCAGGCCTTTCAAGAGGCGTTCGAAAATTCTGCGTCTCTTCGTTAAACAGTCACTGTCTCGAAACACCTGCGCCACTTCTCGCTCTTTGATTTGCTCTCCGGAGACGTTACTTTGTTCCATCTCTTTCGACGGCATGTTCTCCTACTACAAAGCCCAATTTTGTGCATTCCGAAAATTTTCGCCAGATTTTGGCCAATATATCAGGAGAACATGAAGTGGAAAGAGGTATACTAAATTTCAGCTTCAAAGGCATCGCCTTAAAGTTGCAAATAAGAGGCGCAGGCCTTTCAAGAGGCGTTCGAAAATTCTGCGTCTCGTTGTTAAACAATCACTGTCTCGAAACACCTGCGCCACTTCTCGCTCTTTGATTTGCTCTCCAGAGACGTTACTTTGTTCCATCTCGTTCAACGGCATGTTGTCCTGTTACAAAGCTCAATTTTGTGTATTCTCGAAATTTTCGCCAGATTTTGGCCAATATATCAGGAGAAAATGAAGTGGAAAGAGGTATACTAAATTTCAGCTTCAAAGGCATCGCCTTAAAGTTGCAAATAAGAGGCGCAGGCCTTTCAAGAGGCGTTCGAAAATTCTGCGTGTCTTCGTTAAACAGTCACTGTCTCGAAACATCTGCGCCTCTTCTCGCTCTTTGATTTGCTCTCCGGAGACGTTACTTTGTGCCATTTCTTTCGACGGCATGTTCTCCTGTTACAAAGCCCAATTTTATGCATTTTGAAAATTTTCGCCAGATTTTGGCCAATATATCAGGAGAACATGAAGTGGAAAGAGGTATACTAAATTTCAGCTTCAAAGGCATCGCCTTAAAGTTGCAAATAAGAGGCGCAGGCCTTTCAAGAGGCGTTCGAAAATTCTGCGTCTCTTCGTTAAACAGTCACTGTCTCGAAACACCTGCGCCACTTCTCGCTCTTTGATTTGCTCTCCGGAGACGTTACTTTGTTCCATCTCTTTCGACGGCATGTTCTCCTACTACAAAGCCCAATTTTGTGCATTCTGAAAATTTTCGCCAGATTTTGGCCAATATATCAGGAGAACATGAAGTGGAAAGTGGTATACTAAATTTCAGCTTCAAAGGCATCGCCTTAAAGTTGCAAATAAGAGGCGCAGGCCTTTCAAGAGGCGTTCGAAAATTCTGCGTCTCGTTGTTAAACAATCACTGTCTCGAAACACCTGCGCCACTTCTCGCTCTTTGATTTGCTCTCCAGAGACGTTACTTTGTTCCATCTCGTTCAACGGCATGTTGTACTGTTACAAAGCTCAATTTTGTGTATTCTCGAAATTTTCGCCAGATTTTGGCCAATATATCAGGAGAAAATGAAGTGGAAAGAGGTATACTAAATTTCAGCTTCAAAGGCATCGCCTTATAGTTGCAATTAAGAGGCGCAGGCCTTGCAAGAGGCGTTCGAAAATTCTGCGTCTCTTCGTTAAACAGTCACTGTCTCGAAACATCTGCGCCTCTTCTCGCTCTTTGATTTGCTCTCCAGAGACGTTACTTTGTTCCATCTCTTTCAACGGCATGTTGTCCTGTTACAAAGCTCAATTTTGTGTATTCTCGAAATTTTCGCCAGATTTTGGCCAATATATCAGGAAAAAATGAAGTCGAATGAGGTATACTAAATTTGAGCTTCAAAGGCATCGCCTTAAAGTTGCAAATAAGAGGCGCAGGCCTTTCAAGAGGCGTTCGAAAATTCTGCGTGTCTTCGTTAAACAGTCACTGTCTCGAAATATCTGCGCCACTTCTCGCTCTTTGATTTGCTCTCCGGAGACGTTACTTTGTTCCATCTCTTTCGACGGCATATTCTCCTATTACAAAGCCCAATTTTGTGCATTCTGAAAATTTTCGCCAGATTTTGGCCAATATATCAGGAGAACATGAAGTGGAAAGAGGTATACTAAATTTCAGCTTCAAAGGCATCGCCTTAAAGTTGCAAATAAGAGGCGCAGGCCTTGCAAGAGGCGTTCGAAAATTCTGCGTCTCTTCGTTAAACAGTCACTGTCTCGAAACACCTGCGCCACTTCTCGCTCTTTCATTTGCTCTCCGGAGACGTTACATTGTTCCATCTCTTTCGACGGCATGTTCTCCTATTACAAAGCCCAATTTTGTGCATTCCGAAAATTTTCGCCAGATTTTGGCCAATATATCAAGAGAACATGAAGTGGAAAGAGGTATACTAAATTTCAGCTTCAAAGGCATCGCCTTAAAGTTGCAAATAAGAGGCGCAGGCCTTGCAAGAGGCGTTCGAAAATTCTGCGTCTCTTCGTTAAACAGTCACTGTCTCGAAACATCTGCGCCTCTTCTCGCTCTTTGATTTGCTCTCCGGAGACGTTACTTTGTGCCATCTCTTTCGACGGCATGTTCTCCTGTTACAAAGCCCAATTTTGTGCATTCTGAAAATTTTCGCCAGATTTTGGCCAATATATCAGGAGAACATGAAGTGGAAAGAGGTATACTAAATTTCAGCTTCAAAGGCATCGCCTTAAAGTTGCAAATAAGAGGCGCAGGCCTTGCAAGAGGCGTTCGAAAATTCTGCGTCTCTTCGTTAAACAGTCACTGTCTCGAAACACCTGCGCCACTTCTCGCTCTTTGATTTGCTCTCCAGAGACGTTACTTTGTTCCATCTCGTTCAACGGCATGTTGTCCTGTTACAAAGCTCAATTTTGTGTATTCTCGAAATTTTCGCCAGATTTTGGCCAATATATCAGGAGAAAATGAAGTGGAATGAGGTATACTAAATTTCAGCTTCAAAGGCATCGCCTTAAAGTTGCAAATAAGAGGCGCAGGCCTTTCAAGAGCCGTTCGAAAATTCTGCGTGTCTTCGTTAAACAGTCACTGTCTCGAAACATCTGCGCCTCTTCTCGCTCTTTGATTTGCTCTCCGGAGACGTTACTTTGTGCCATCTCTTTCGACGGCATGTTCTCCTGTTACAAAGCCCAATTTTGTGCATTCTGAAAATTTTCGCCAGATTTTGGCCAATATATCAGGAGAACATGAAGTGGAAAGAGGTATACTAAATTTCAGCTTCAAAGGCATCGCCTTAAAGTTGCAAATAAGAGGCGCAGGCCTTGCAAGAGGCGTTCGAAAATTCTGCGTCTCTTCGTTAAACAGTCACTGTCTCGAAACACCTGCGCCACTTCTCGCTCTTTGATTTGCTCTCCAGAGACGTTACTTTGTTCCATCTCGTTCAACGGCATGTTGTCCTGTTACAAAGCTCAATTTTGTGTATTCTCGAAATTTTCGCCAGATTTTGGCCAATATATCAGGAGAAAATGAAGTGGAATGAGGTATACTAAATTTCAGCTTCAAAGGCATCGCCTTAAAGTTGCAAATAAGAGGCGCAGGCCTTTCAAGAGCCGTTCGAAAATTCTGCGTGTCTTCGTTAAACAGTCACTTTCTCGAAATATCTGCGCCACTTCTCGCTCTTTGATTTGCTCTCCGGAGACGTTACTTTGTTCCATCTCTTTCGACGGAATGTTCTCCTATTACAAAGCCCAATTTTGTGCATTCTGAAAATTTTCGCCAGATTTTGGCCAATATATCAGGAGAACATGAAGTGGAAAGATGTATACTAAATTTCAGCTTCAAAGGCAGCGCCTCAAAGTTGCAATTAAGAGGCGCAGGCCTTTCAAGAGGCGTTCGAAAATTCTGCGTGTCTTCGTTAAACAGTCACTGTCTCGAAATATCTGCGCCACTTCTCGCTCTTTGATTTGCTCTCCGGAGACGTTACTTTGTTCCATCTCTTTCGACGGCATGTTCTCCTGTTACAAAGCCCAATTTTGTGTATTCTCGAAATTTTCGCCAGATTTTGGCCAATATATCAGGAAAAAATGAAGTCGAATGAGGTATACTAAATTTCGGCTTCAAAGGCATCGCCTTAAAGTTGCAAATAAGAGGCGCAGGCCTTTCAAGAGGCGTTCGAAAATTCTGCGTGTCTTCGTTAAACAGTCACTGTCTCGAAATATCTGCGCCACTTCTCGCTCTTTGATTTGCTCTCCGGAGACGTTACTTTGTTCCATCTCTTTCGACGGCATGTTCTCCTATTACAAAGCCCAATTTTGTGCATTCTGAAAATTTTCGCCAGATTTTGGCCAATATATCAGGAGAACATGAAGTGGAAAGATGTATACTAAATTTCAGCTTCAAAGGCAGCGCCTTAAAGTTGCAAATAAGAGGCGCAGGCCTTTCAAGAGGCGTTCGAAAATTCTGCGTGTCTTCGTTAAACAGTCACTGTCTCGAAATATCTGCGCCACTTCTCGCTCTTTGATTTGCTCTCCGGAGACGTTACTTTGTTCCATCTCTTTCGACGGCATATTCTCCTATTACAAAGCCCAATTTTGTGCATTCTGAAAATTTTCGCCAGATTTTGGCCAATATATCAGGAGAACATGAAGTGGAAAGAGGTATACTAAATTTCAGCTTCAAAGGCATCGCCTTAAAGTTGCAAATAAGAGGCGCAGGCCTTGCAAGAGGCGTTCGAAAATTCTGCGTCTCTTCTTTAAACAGTCACTGTCTCGAAACATCTGCGCCTCTTCTCGCTCTTTGATTTGCTCTCCGGAGACGTTACTTCGTGCCATCTCTTTCGACGGCATGTTCTCCTGTTACAAAGCCCAATTTTGTGCATTCTGAAAATTTTCGCCAGATTTTGGCCAATATATCAGGAGAACATGAAGTCGAACGAGGTATACTAAATTTCAGCTTCAAAGGCATCGCCTTAAAGTTGCAAATAAGAGGCGCAGGCCTTGCAAGAGGCGTTCGAAAATTCTGCGTCTCGTTGTTAAACAATCACTGTCTCGAAACACCTGCGCCACTTCTCGCTCTTTGATTTGCTCTCCAGAGACGTTACTTTGTTCCATCTCGTTCAACGGCATGTTGTCCTGTTACAAAGCTCAATTTTGTGTATTCTCGAAATTTTCGCCAGATTTTGGCCAATATATCAGGAGAAAATGAAGTGGAATGAGGTATACTAAATTTCAGCTTCAAAGGCATCGCCTTAAAGTTGCAAATAAGAGGCGCAGGCCTTTCAAGAGCCGTTCGAAAATTCTGCGTGTCTTCGTTAAACAGTCACTTTCTCGAAATATCTGCGCCACTTCTCGCTCTTTGATTTGCTCTCCGGAGACGTTACTTTGTTCCATCTCTTTCGACGGAATGTTCTCCTATTACAAAGCCCAATTTTGTGCATTCTGAAAATTTTCGCCAGATTTTGGCCAATATATCAGGAGAACATGAAGTGGAAAGATGTATACTAAATTTCAGCTTCAAAGGCAGCGCCTTAAAGTTGCAATTAAGAGGCGCAGGCCTTTCAAGAGGCGTTCGAAAATTCTGCGTGTCTTCGTTAAACAGTCACTGTCTCGAAATATCTGCGCCACTTCTCGCTCTTTGATTTGCTCTCCGGAGACGTTACTTTGTTCCATCTCTTTCGACGGCATGTTCTCCTGTTACAAAGCCCAATTTTGTGTATTCTCGAAATTTTCGCCAGATTTTGGCCAATATATCAGGAAAAAATGAAGTCGAATGAGGTATACTAAATTTCGGCTTCAAAGGCATCGCCTTAAAGTTGCAAATAAGAGGCGCAGGCCTTTCAAGAGGCGTTCGAAAATTCTGCGTGTCTTCGTTAAACAGTCACTGTCTCGAAATATCTGCGCCACTTCTCGCTCTTTGATTTGCTCTCCGGAGACGTTACTTTGTTCCATCTCTTTCGACGGCATGTTCTCCTATTACAAAGCCCAATTTTGTGCATTCTGAAAATTTTCGCCAGATTTTGGCCAATATATCAGGAGAAAATGGAGTGGAAAGAGGTATACTAAATTTCAGCTTCAAAGGCATCGCCTTAAAGTTGCAAATAAGAGGCGCAGGCCTTTCAAGAGGCGTTCGAAAATTCTGCGTGTCTTCGTTAAACCGTCACTGTCTCGAAATATCTGCGCCACTTCTCGCTCTTTGATTTGCTCTCCGGAGACGTTACTTTGTTCCATCTCTTTCGACGGCATGTTCTCCTATTACAAAGCCCAATTTTGTGCATTCTGAAAATTTTCGCCAGATTTTGGCCAATATATCAGGAGAACATGAAGTGGAAAGAGGTATACTAAATTTCAGCTTCAAAGGCATCGCCTTAAAGTTGCAAATAAGAGGCGCAGGCCTTGCAAGAGGCGTTCGAAAATTCTGCGTCTCTTCTTTAAACAGTCACTGTCTCGAAACATCTGCGCCTCTTCTCGCTCTTTGATTTGCTCTCCGGAGACGTTACTTCGTGCCATCTCTTTCGACGGCATGTTCTCCTGTTACAAAGCCCAATTTTGTGCATTCTGAAAATTTTCGCCAGATTTTGGCCAATATATCAGGAGAACATGAAGTCGAACGAGGTATACTAAATTTCAGCTTCAAAGGCATCGCCTTAAAGTTGCAAATAAGAGGCGCAGGCCTTGCAAGAGGCGTTCGAAAATTCTGCGTCTCTTCGTTAAACAGTCACTGTCTCGAAACATCTGCGCTTCTTCTCGCTCTTTGATTTGCTCTCCGGAGACGTTACTTTGTGCCATCTCTTTCGACGGCATGTTCTCCTGTTACAAAGCCCAATTTTGTGCATTCTGAAAATTTTCGCCAGATTTTGGCCAATATATCAGGAGAAAATGGAGTGGAAAGAGGTATACTAAATTTCAGCTTCAAAGGCATCGCCTTATAGTTGCAATTAAGAGGCGCAGGCCTTTCAAGAGGCGTTCGAAAATTCTGCGTGTCTTCGTTAAACAGTCACTGTCTCGAAATATCTGCGCCACTTCTCGCTCTTTGATTTGCTCTCCGGAGACGTTACTTTGTTCCATCTCTTTCGACGGCATGTTCTCCTGTTACAAAGCCCAATTTTGTGCATTCTGAAAATTTTCGCCAGATTTTGGCCAATATATCAGGAGAACATGAAGTCGAACGAGGTATACTAAATTTCAGCTTCAAAGGCATCGCCTTAAAGTTGCAAATAAGAGGCGCAGGCCTTGCAAGAGGCGTTCGAAAATTCTGCGTCTCTTCGTTAAACAGTCACTGTCTCGAAACATCTGCGCCTCTTCTCGCTCTTTGATTTGCTCTCCGGAGACGTTACTTTGTGCCATCTCTTTCGACGGCATGTTCTCCTGTTACAAAGCCCAATTTTGTGCATTCTGAAAATTTTCGCCAGATTTTGGCCAATATATCAGGAGAACATGAAGTGGAAAGAGGTATACTAAATTTCAGCTTCAAAGGCATCGCCTTATAGTTGCAATTAAGAGGCGCAGGCCTTTCAAGAGGCGTTCGAAAATTCTGCGTGTCTTCGTTAAACAGTCACTGTCTCGAAATATCTGCGCCACTTCTCGCTCTTTGATTTGCTCTCCGGAGACGTTACTTTGTTCCATCTCTTTCGACGGCATGTTCTCCTGTTACAAAGCCCAATTTTGTGCATTCTGAAAATTTTCGCCAGATTTTGGCCAATATATCAAGAGAACATGAAGTGGAAAGAGGTATACTAAATTTCAGCTTCAAAGGCATCGCCTTAAAGTTGCAAATAAGAGGCGCAGGCCTTTCAAGAGGCGTTCGAAAATTCTGCGTGTCTTCGTTAAACAGTCACTGTCTCGAAACACCTGCGCCACTTCTCGCTCTTTGATTTGCTCTCCAGAGACGTTACTTTGTTCCATCTCGTTCAACGGCATGTTGTCCTGTTACAAAGCTCAATTTTGTGTATTCTCGAAATTTTCGCCAGATTTTGGCCAATATATCAGGAGAAAATGAAGTGGAAAGAGGTATACTAAATTTCAGCTTCAAAGGCATCGCCTTAAAGTTGCAAATAAGAGGCGCAGGCCTTGCAATAGGCGTTCGAAAATTCTGCGTCTCGTTGTTAAACAATCACTGTCTCGAAACACCTGCGCCACTTCTCGCTCTTTGATTTGCTCTCCAGAGACGTTACTTTGTTCCATCTCGTTCAACGGCATGTTGTCCTGTTACAAAGCTCAATTTTGTGTATTCTCGAAATTTTCGCCAGATTTTGGCCAATATATCAGGGAAAATGAAGTGGAAAGAGGTATACTAAATTTCAGGCGTCAAAGGGATCGCCTTAAAGTTGCAAATAAGAGGCGCAGGCCTTTCAAGAGGCGCTCGAAAATTCTGCGTCTCGTTGTTAAACAATCACTGTCTCGAAACACCTGCGCCACTTCCCGTTCTTTGATTTGCTCTCCAGAGACGTTACTTTGTTCCATCTCGTTCAACGGCATGTTGTCCTGTTACAAAGCTCAATTTTGTGTATTCTCGATATTTTCGCCAGATTTTGGCCAATATATCAGGAGAAAATGAAGTGGAAAGAGGTATACTAAATTTCTGCTTTAAAGGCATCGCCTTAAAGTTGCAAATAAGAGGCGCAGGTCTTTCAAGAGGCGTTCGAAAATTCTGCGTGTCTTCGTTAAACAGTCACTGTCTCGAAATATCTGCGCCACTTCTCGCTCTTTGATTTGCTCTCCGGAGACGTTACTTTGTTCCATCTCTTTCGACGGCATGTTCTCCTGTTACAAAGCCCAACTTTGTGCATTCTGAAAATTTTCGCCAGATTTTGGACAATATATCAGGAGAACATGAAGTCAAACGAGGTATACTAAATTTCACATTCAAAGGCATCGCCTTAAAGTTGTAAATAAGAGGCGCAGGCCTTTCAAGAGGCGTTCGAAAATTCTGCGTCTCTTCTTTAAACAGTCACTGTCTCGAAACACCTGCGCCACTTCTCGCTTTTTGATTTGCTCTCCAGAGACGTTACTTTGTTCCATCTCTTTCAACTGCATGTTGTCCTGTTACAAAGCTCAATTTTGTGTATTCTCGAAATTTTCGCCAGATTTTGGCCAATATATCAGGGAAAATGAAGTGGAAAGAGGTATACTAAATTTCAGGCGTCAAAGGGATCGCCTTAAAGTTGCAAATAAGAGGCGCAGGTCTTTCAAGAGGCGTTCGAAAATTCTGCGTGTCTTCGTTAAACAGTCACTGTCTCGAAACATCAGCGCCTCTTCTCGCTCTTTGATTTGCTCTCCGGAGACGTTACTTTGTTCCATCTCTTTCGACGGCATGTTCTCCTATTACAAAGCCCAATTTTGTGCATTCTGAAAATTTTCGCCAGATTTTGGCCAATATATCAGGAGAACATGAAGTGGAAAGAGGTATACTAAATTTCAGCTTCAAAGGCATCGCCTTAAAGTTGCAAATAAGAGGCGCAGGCCTTTCAAGAGGCGTTCGAAAATTCTGCGTCTCGTTGTTAAACAATCACTGTCTCGAAACACCTGCGCCACTTCTCGCTCTTTGATTTGCTCTCCAGAGACGTTACTTTGTTCCATCTCGTTCAACGGCATGTTGTCCTGTTACAAAGCTCAATTTTGTGTATTCTCGAAATTTTCGCCAGATTTTGGCCAATATATCAGGAAAAAATGAAGGCGAATGAGGTATACTAAATTTCAGCTTCAAAGGCATCGCCTTAAAGTTGCAAATAAGAGGCGCAGGCCTTTCAAGAGGCGTTCGAAAATTCTGCGTGTCTTCGTTAAACAGTCACTGTCTCGAAATATCTGCGGCACTTCTCGCTCTTTGATTTGCTCTCCGGAGACGTTACTTTGTTCCATCTCTTTCGACGGCATGTTCTCCTGTTACAAAGCCCAATTTTGTGCATTCTGAAAATTTTCGCCAGATTTTGGCCAATATATCAGGAGAACATGAAGTGGAAAGAGGTATACTAAATTTCAGCTTCAAAGGCATCGCCTTAAAGTTGCAAATAAGAGGCGCAGGTCTTTCAAGAGGCGTTCGAAAATTCTGCGTGTCTTCGTTAAACAGTCACTGTCTCGAAATATCTGCGCCACTTCTCGCTCTTTGATTTGCTCTCCGGAGACGTTACTTTGTTCCATCTCTTTCGACGGCATGTTCTCCTGTTACAAAGCCCAACTTTGTGCATTCTGAAAATTTTCGCCAGATTTTGGACAATATATCAGGAGAACATGAAGTCAAACGAGGTATACTAAATTTCACATTCAAAGGCATCGCCTTAAAGTTGTAAATAAGAGGCGCAGGCCTTTCAAGAGGCGTTCGAAAATTCTGCGTCTCTTCTTTAAACAGTCACTGTCTCGAAACACCTGCGCCACTTCTCGCTTTTTGATTTGCTCTCCAGAGACGTTACTTTGTTCCATCTCTTTCAACTGCATGTTGTCCTGTTACAAAGCTCAATTTTGTGTATTCTCGAAATTTTCGCCAGATTTTGGCCAATATATCAGGGGAAAATGAAGTGGAAAGAGGTATACTAAATTTCAGGCGTCAAAGGGATCGCCTTAAAGTTGCAAATAAGAGGCGCAGGTCTTTCAAGAGGCGTTCGAAAATTCTGCGTGTCTTCGTTAAACAGTCACTGTCTCGAAACATCAGCGCCTCTTCTCGCTCTTTGATTTGCTCTCCGGAGACGTTACTTTGTTCCATCTCTTTCGACGGCATGTTCTCCTATTACAAAGCCCAATTTTGTGCATTCTGAAAATTTTCGCCAGATTTTGGCCAATATATCAGGAGAACATGAAGTGGAAAGAGGTATACTAAATTTCAGCTTCAAAGGCATCGCCTTAAAGTTGCAAATAAGAGGCGCAGGCCTTTCAAGAGGCGTTCGAAAATTCTGCGTCTCGTTGTTAAACAATCACTGTCTCGAAACACCTGCGCCACTTCTCGCTCTTTGATTTGCTCTCCAGAGACGTTACTTTGTTCCATCTCGTTCAACGGCATGTTGTCCTGTTACAAAGCTCAATTTTGTGTATTCTCGAAATTTTCGCCAGATTTTGGCCAATATATCAGGAGAAAATGAAGTGGAAAGAGGTATACTAAATTTCAGCTTCAAAGGCATCGCCTTAAAGTTGCAAATAAGAGGCGCAGGCCTTGCAAGAGGCGTTCGAAAATTCTGCGTCTCTTCGTTAAACAGTCACTGTCTCGAAACATCTGCGCCTCTTCTCGCTCTTTGATTTGCTCTCCGGAGACGTTACTTTGTGCCATCTCTTTCGACGGCATGTTCTCCTGTTACAAAGCCCAATTTTGTGCATTCTGAAAATTTTCGCCAGATTTTGGCCAATATATCAGGAGAACATGAAGTGGAAAGAGGTATACTAAATTTCAGCTTCAAAGGCATCGCCTTAAAGTTGCAAATAAGAGGCGCAGGCCTTGCAAGAGGCGTTCGAAAATTCTGCGTCTCTTCGTTAAACAGTCACTGTCTCGAAACATCTGCGCCTCTTCTCGCTCTTTGATTTGCTCTCCAGAGACGTTACTTTGTTCCATCTCTTTCAACGGCATGTTTTCCTGTTACAAAGCTCAATTTTGTGTATTCTCGAAATTTTCGCCAGATTTTGGCCAATATATCAGGAAAAAATGAAGGCGAATGAGGTATACTAAATTTCAGCTTCAAAGGCATCGCCTTAAAGTTGCAAATAAGAGGCGCAGGCCTTTCAAGAGGCGTTCGAAAATTCTGCGTGTCTTCGTTAAACAGTCACTGTCTCGAAATATCTGCGCCACTTCTCGCTCTTTGATTTGCTCTCCGGAGACGTTACTTTGTTCCATCTCTTTCGACGGCATGTTCTCCTATTACAAAGCCCAATTTTGTGCATTCTGAAAATTTTCGCCTGAGTTTGGCCAATATATCAGGAGAACATGAAGTGGAAAGAGGTATACTAAATTTCAGCTTCAAAGGCATCGCCTTAAAGTTGCAAATAAGAGGCGCAGGCCTTGCAAGAGGCGTTCGAAAATTCTGCGTCTCTTCTTTAAACAGTCACTGTCTCGAAACATCTGCGCCTCTTCTCGCTCTTTGATTTGCTCTCCGGAGACGTTACTTCGTGCCATCTCTTTCGACGGCATGTTCTCCTGTTACAAAGCCCAATTTTGTGCATTCTGAAAATTTTCGCCAGATTTTGGCCAATATATCAGGAGAACATGAAGTGGAAAGAGGTATACTAAATTTCAGCTTCAAAGGCATCGCCTTAAAGTTACAAATAAGAGGCGCAGGCCTTTCAAGAGGCGTTCGAAAATTCTGCGTCTCGTTGTTAAACAATCACTGTCTCGAAACACCTGCGCCACTTCTCGCTCTTTGATTTGCTCTCCAGAGACGTTACTTTGTTCCATCTCGTTCAACGGCATGTTGTCCTGTTACAAAGCTCAATTTTGTGTATTCTCGAAATTTTCGCCAGATTTTGGCCAATATATCAGGAGAAAATGAAGTGGAAAGAGGTATACTAAATTTCAGCTTCAAAGGCATCGCCTTATAGTTGCAATTAAGAGGCGCAGGCCTTTCAAGAGGCGTTCGAAAATTCTGCGTGTCTTCGTTAAACAGTCACTGTCTCGAAATATCTGCGCCACTTCTCGATCTTTGATTTGCTCTCCGGAGACGTTACTTTGTGCCATCTCTTTCGACGGCATGTTCTCCTGTTACAAAGCCCAATTTTGTGCATTCTGAAAATTTTCGCCAGATTTTGGCCAATATATCAGGAGAACAAGAAGTGGAAAGAGGTATACTAAATTTCAGCTTCAAAGGTATCGCCTTAAAGTTGCAAATAAGAGGCGCAGGCCTTGCAAGAGGCGTTCGAAAATTCTGCGTCTCTTCGTTAAACAGTCACTGTCTCGAAACATCTGCGCCTCTTCTCGCTCTATGATTTGCTCTCCGGAGACGTTACTTTGTGCCATCTCTTTCGACGGCATGTTCTCCTGTTACAAAGCCCAATTATGTGCATTCTGAAAATTTTCGCCATATTTTGGCCAATATATCAGGAGAACATGAAGTGGAAAGAGGTATACTAAATTTCAGCTTCAAAGGCATCGCCTTAAAGTTGCAAATAAGAGGCGCAGGCCTTGCAAGAGGCGTTCGAAAATTCTGCGTCTCTTCGTTAAACAGTCACTGTCTCGAAACATCTGCGCCTCTTCTCGCTCTTTGATTTGCTCTCCGGAGACGTTACTTTGTGCCATTTCTTTCGACGGCATGTTCTCCTGTTACAAAGCCCAATTTTGTGCATTCTGAAAATTTTCGCCAGATTTTGGCCAATATATCAGGAGAACATGAAGTGGAAAGAGGTATACTAAATTTCAGCTTCAAAGGCATCGCCTTAAAGTTGCAAATAAGAGGCGCAGGCCTTTCAAGAGGCGTTCGAAAATTCTGCGTCTCTTCGTTAAACAGTCACTGTCTCGAAACACCTGCGCCACTTCTCGCTCTTTGATTTGCTCTCCGGAGACGTTACTTTGTTCCATCTCTTTCGACGGCATGTTCTCCTATTACAAAGCCCAATTTTGTGCATTCCGAAAATTTTCGCCAGATTTTGGCCAATATATCAGGAGAACATGAAGTGGAAAGAGGTATACTAAATTTCAGCTTCAAAGGCATCGCCTTAAAGTTGCAAATAAGAGGCGCAGGCCTTTCAAGAGGCGTTCGAAAATTCTGCGTCTCGTTGTTAAACAATCACTGTCTCGAAACACCTGCGCCACTTCCCGCTCTTTGATTTGCTCTCCAGAGACGTTACTTTGTTCCATCTCGTTCAACGGCATGTTGTCCTGTTACAAAGCTCAATTTTGTGTATTCTCGAAATTTTCGCCAGATTTTGGCCAATATATCAGGAGAAAATGAAGTGGAAAGAGGTATACTAAATTTCAGCTTCAAAGGCATCGCCTTAAAGTTGCAAATAAGAGGCGCAGGCCTTGCAATAGGCGTTCGAAAATTCTGCGTCTCGTTGTTAAACAATCACTGTCTCGAAACACCTGCGCCACTTCTCGCTCTTTGATTTGCTCTCCAGAGACGTTACTTTGTTCCATCTCGTTCAACGGCATGTTGTCCTGTTACAAAGCTCAATTTTGTGTATTCTCGAAATTTTCGCCAGATTTTGGCCAATATATCAGGGGAAAATGAAGTGGAAAGAGGTATACTAAATTTCAGGCGTCAAAGGGATCGCCTTAAAGTTGCAAATAAGAGGCGCAGGCCTTTCAAGAGGCGCTCGAAAATTCTGCGTCTCGTTGTTAAACAATCACTGTCTCGAAACACCTGCGCCACTTCCCGCTCTTTGATTTGCTCTCCAGAGACGTTACTTTGTTCCATCTCGTTCAACGGCATGTTGTCCTGTTACAAAGCTCAATTTTGTGTATTCTCGAAATTTTCGCCAGATTTTGGCCAATATATCAGGAGAAAATGAAGTGGAAAGAGGTATACTAAATTTCTGCTTTAAAGGCATCGCCTTAAAGTTGCAAATAAGAGGCGCAGGTCTTTCAAGAGGCGTTCGAAAATTCTGCGTGTCTTCGTTAAACAGTCACTGTCTCGAAATATCTGCGCCACTTCTCGCTCTTTGATTTGCTCTCCGGAGACGTTACTTTGTTCCATCTCTTTCGACGGCATGTTCTCCTGTTACAAAGCCCAACTTTGTGCATTCTGAAAATTTTCGCCAGATTTTGGACAATATATCAGGAGAACATGAAGTCAAACGAGGTATACTAAATTTCACATTCAAAGGCATCGCCTTAAAGTTGTAAATAAGAGGCGCAGGCCTTTCAAGAGGCGTTCGAAAATTCTGCGTCTCTTCTTTAAACAGTCACTGTCTCGAAACACCTGCGCCACTTCTCGCTTTTTGATTTGCTCTCCAGAGACGTTACTTTGTTCCATCTCTTTCAACTGCATGTTGTCCTGTTACAAAGCTCAATTTTGTGTATTCTCGAAATTTTCGCCAGATTTTGGCCAATATATCAGGGGAAAATGAAGTGGAAAGAGGTATACTAAATTTCAGGCGTCAAAGGGATCGCCTTAAAGTTGCAAATAAGAGGCGCAGGTCTTTCAAGAGGCGTTCGAAAATTCTGCGTGTCTTCGTTAAACAGTCACTGTCTCGAAACATCAGCGCCTCTTCTCGCTCTTTGATTTGCTCTCCGGAGACGTTACTTTGTTCCATCTCTTTCGACGGCATGTTCTCCTATTACAAAGCCCAATTTTGTGCATTCTGAAAATTTTCGCCAGATTTTGGCCAATATATCAGGAGAACATGAAGTGGAAAGAGGTATACTAAATTTCAGCTTCAAAGGCATCGCCTTAAAGTTGCAAATAAGAGGCGCAGGCCTTTCAAGAGGCGTTCGAAAATTCTGCGTCTCGTTGTTAAACAATCACTGTCTCGAAACACCTGCGCCACTTCTCGCTCTTTGATTTGCTCTCCAGAGACGTTACTTTGTTCCATCTCGTTCAACGGCATGTTGTCCTGTTACAAAGCTCAATTTTGTGTATTCTCGAAATTTTCGCCAGATTTTGGCCAATATATCAGGAGAAAATGAAGTGGAAAGAGGTATACTAAATTTCAGCTTCAACGGCATCGCCTTAAAGTTGCAAATAAGAGGCGCAGGCCTTGCAAGAGGCGTTCGAAAATTCTGCGTCTCTTCGTTAAACAGTCACTGTCTCGAAACATCTGCGCCTCTTCTCGCTCTTTGATTTGCTCTCCGGAGACGTTACTTTGTGCCATCTCTTTCGACGGCATGTTCTCCTGTTACAAAGCCCAATTTTGTGCATTCTGAAAATTTTCGCCAGATTTTGGCCAATATATCAGGAGAACATGAAGTGGAAAGAGGTATACTAAATTTCAGCTTCAAAGGCATCGCCTTAAAGTTGCAAATAAGAGGCGCAGGCCTTGCAAGAGGCGTTCGAAAATTCTGCGTCTCTTCGTTAAACAGTCACTGTCTCGAAACATCTGCGCCTCTTCTCGCTCTTTGATTTGCTCTCCAGAGACGTTACTTTGTTCCATCTCTTTCAACGGCATGTTTTCCTGTTACAAAGCTCAATTTTGTGTATTCTCGAAATTTTCGCCAGATTTTGGCCAATATATCAGGAAAAAATGAAGGCGAATGAGGTATACTAAATTTCAGCTTCAAAGGCATCGCCTTAAAGTTGCAAATAAGAGGCGCAGGCCTTTCAAGAGGCGTTCGAAAATTCTGCGTGTCTTCGTTAAACAGTCACTGTCTCGAAATATCTGCGGCACTTCTCGCTCTTTGATTTGCTCTCCGGAGACGTTACTTTGTTCCATCTCTTTCGACGGCATGTTCTCCTGTTACAAAGCCCAATTTTGTGCATTCTGAAAATTTTCGCCAGATTTTGGCCAATATATCAGGAGAACATGAAGTGGAAAGAGGTATACTAAATTTCAGCTTCAAAGGCATCGCCTTAAAGTTGCAAATAAGAGGCGCAGGTCTTTCAAGAGGCGTTCGAAAATTCTGCGTGTCTTCGTTAAACAGTCACTGTCTCGAAATATCTGCGCCACTTCTCGCTCTTTGATTTGCTCTCCGGAGACGTTACTTTGTTCCATCTCTTTCGACGGCATGTTCTCCTGTTACAAAGCCCAACTTTGTGCATTCTGAAAATTTTCGCCAGATTTTGGACAATATATCAGGAGAACATGAAGTCAAACGAGGTATACTAAATTTCACATTCAAAGGCATCGCCTTAAAGTTGTAAATAAGAGGCGCAGGCCTTTCAAGAGGCGTTCGAAAATTCTGCGTCTCTTCTTTAAACAGTCACTGTCTCGAAACACCTGCGCCACTTCTCGCTTTTTGATTTGCTCTCCAGAGACGTTACTTTGTTCCATCTCTTTCAACTGCATGTTGTCCTGTTACAAAGCTCAATTTTGTGTATTCTCGAAATTTTCGCCAGATTTTGGCCAATATATCAGGGGAAAATGAAGTGGAAAGAGGTATACTAAATTTCAGGCGTCAAAGGGATCGCCTTAAAGTTGCAAATAAGAGGCGCAGGTCTTTCAAGAGGCGTTCGAAAATTCTGCGTCTCGTTGTTAAACAATCACTGTCTCGAAACACCTGCGCCACTTCTCGCTCTTTGATTTGCTCTCCAGAGACGTTACTTTGTTCCATCTCGTTCAACGGCATGTTGTCCTGTTACAAAGCTCAATTTTGTGTATTCTCGAAATTTTCGCCAGATTTTGGCCAATATATCAGGAGAAAATGAAGTGGAAAGAGGTATACTAAATTTCAGCTTCAAAGGCATCGCCTTAAAGTTGCAAATAAGAGGCGCAGGCCTTGCAAGAGGCGTTCGAAAATTCTGCGTCTCTTCGTTAAACAGTCACTGTCTCGAAACATCTGCGCCTCTTCTCGCTCTTTGATTTGCTCTCCGGAGACGTTACTTTGTGCCATCTCTTTCGACGGCATGTTCTCCTGTTACAAAGCCCAATTTTGTGCATTCTGAAAATTTTCGCCAGATTTTGGCCAATATATCAGGAGAACATGAAGTGGAAAGAGGTATACTA
>NW_027486146.1:0-26069 GCF_050908995.1 Andrena cerasifolii
ATGGCACAAAGTAACGTCTCCGGAGAGCAAATCAAAGAGCGAGAAGTGGCGCAGAAGTTTCGAGACAGTGACTGTTTAACGAAGAGACGCAGAATTTTCGAACGCCTCTTCAAAGGCCCGCGCCTCTGATTTGCAACTTATAGGCGTTTCCTTTGAAGCTGAAATTTAGTATACCTCTTTCCACTTCATGTTCTCCTGATATATTGGCCAAAATCTGGCGAAAATTTTCAGAATGCACAAAATTGGACTTTGTAACAGGCGAACATGCCGTCGAAAGAGATGGCACAAAGTAACGTCTCCGGAGAGCAAATCAAAGAGCGAGAAGTGGCGCAGAAGTTTCGAGACAGTGACTGTTTAACGAAGAGCCGCAGAATTTTCGAACGCCTCTTGAAAGGCCTGCGCCACTTATTTGCAACTTTAAGGCGATGCCTTTGAAGGTGAAATCTAGTGTACCTCCTTCCACTTCATGTTCTCGTGATATATTGGCCACAATCTGGCGAAAATTTTCAGAATGCACAAAATTGGGCTTTGTAACAGGACACCATGCCGTCGACAGAGATGGCACAATGTAACATCTCCGGAGAGCAAATCAAAGAGCGAGATGTGGCGCAGATGTTTTGAGACAGTGACTGTTTAACAAAGAGACGCAGAATTTCGAACGCCTCTTGAAAGGCCCGCGCCTCTTATTTGCAACTTTAATGCGATGCCTTTGAAGCTGAAATTTAGTATACCTCATTTCAATTCATGTTCTCCTGATATGTTGGCCAAAATCTGGCGGAAACTTTCAGAATGCACAAAATTGGACTTTGTAACAGGAGAACATGCCGTCGAAAGAGATGGCACAACGTAACGTCTCCGGAGAGCAAATCAAAGAGCGAGAAGTGGCGCAGAAGTTTCGAGACAGTGACTGTTTAACGAAGAGACGCAGAAATTTCGAACGCCTCTTCAAAGGCCTGCGCCCCTGATTTGCAACTTTAAGGCGTTTCCTTTGAAGCTGAAATTTAGTATACCTCTTTCCACTTCATGTTCTCCTGATATATTGGCCAAAATCTGGCGAAATTTATCAGAATTGCACAAAATTGGACTTTATAACAGGAGAACATGCCGTCGAAAGAGATGGCACAACGTAACGTCTCCGGAGAGCAAATCAAAGAGCGAGAAGTGGCACAGATGTTTCGAGACAGTGACTGTTTAACGAAGAGACGCAGAATTTTCGAACGCCTCTTGAAAGGCATGCGCCTCTTATTTGCAACTTTAAGGCGATGCCTTTGAAGCTGAAATCTAGTATACCTCCTTCCACTTCATGTTCTCCTGATATATTGGCCACAATCTGGAGAAAATTTTCAGAATGCACAAAATTGGGCTTTGTAACAGGACAACATGCCGTCGACAGAGATGGCACAAAGTAACGTCTCCGGAGAGCAAATCAAAGAGCGAGAAGTGGCGCAGATGTTTCGCAACAGTGACTGTTTAACGAAGAGACGCAGAATTTTAGAACGCCTCTTGAAAGGCCCGCGCCTCTTATTTGCAACTTTAATGCGATGCCTTTGAAGCTGAAACTTAGTATACCTCATTCCAATTCATGTTCTGCTGATATGTTATCCAAAATCTGGCGAAAATTTCAGACTGCACAAAATTGGGCTTTGTAACAGGCGAACATGCCGTCGAAAGAGATGGAACAAAGTAACGTCTCCGGAGAGCAAATCAAAGAGCGAGAAGTGGCGCAGAAGTTTCGAGACAGTGACTGTTTAACGAAGAGCCGCAGAATTATCGAACGCCTCTTCAAAGGCCTGCGCCTCTGATTTGCAACTTTAAGGCGTTTCCTTTGAAGCTGAAATTTAGTATACCTCTTTCCACTTCATGTTCTCCTGATATATTGGCCAAAATCTGGCGAAAATTTCCAGAATGCACAAAATTGGACTTTGTAACAGGAGAACATGCCGTCGAAAGAGATGGCACAACGTAACGTCTCCGGAGAGCAAATCAAAGAGCGAGAAGTGGCGCAGAAGTTTCGAGACAGTGACTGTTTAACGAAGAGACGCAGAATTTTCGAACGCCTCTTCAAAGGCCTGCGCCTCTGATTTGCAACTTTAAGGCGTTTCCTTTGAAGCTGAAATTTAGTATACCTCATTCCAATTCATGTTCTCCTGATATGTTGGCCAAAATCTGGCGAAAATTTTCAGATTGCACAAAATTGGGCTTTGTAACAGGAGAACATGCCGTCGAAAGAGATGGCACAATGTAACATCTCCGGAGAGCAAATCAAAGAGCGAGATGTGGCGCAGATGTTTCGAGACAGTGACTGGTTAACGAAGAGCCCCAGAATTTTCGAACGCCTCTTGAAAGGCATGCGCCTCTTATTTGCAACTTTAAGGCGATGCCTTTGAAGCTGAAATCTAGTATACCTCTTTCCACTTCATGTTCTCCTGATATATTGGCCTCAATCTGGAGAAAATTTTCAGAATGCACAAAATTGGGCTTTGTAACAGGACAACATGCCGTCGACAGGGATGGCACAAAGTAACGTCTCCGGAGAGCAAATCAAAGAGCGAGAAGTGGCGCAGATGTTTCGCAACAGTGACTGTTTAACGAAGAGACGCAGAATTTACGAACGCCTCTTGAAAGGCATGCGCCTCTTATTTGCAACTTTAAGGCGATGCCTTTGAAGCTGAAATCTAGTATACCTCCTTCCACTTCATGTTCTGCTGATATATTGTCCAAAATCTGGCGAAAATTTTCAGAATGCACAAAATTGGACTTTGTAACAGGAGAACATGCCGTCGAAAGAGATGGCACAATGTAACATCTCCGGAGAGCAAATCAAAGAGCGAGATGTGGCGCAGATGTTTCGAGACAGTGACTGTTTAACGAAGAGACGCAGAATTTAGAACGCCTCTTGAAAGGCCCGCGCCTCTTATTTGCAAATTTAATGCGATGCCTTTGAAGCTGAAATTTAGTATACCTCCTTCCAATTCATGTTCTCCTGATATGTTGGCCAAAATCTGGCGAAAATTTTCAGATTGCACAAAATTGGGCTTTGTAACAGGAGAACATGCCGTCGAAAGAGATGGCACAACGTAACGTCTCCGGAGAGCAAATCAAAGAGCGAGAAGTGGCGCAGAAGTTTCGAGACAGTGACTGTTTAACGAAGAGACGCAGAAATTTCGAACGCCTCTTCAAAGGCCTGCGCCCCTGATTTGCAACTTTAAGGCGTTTCCTTTGAGCTGAAATTTAGTATACCTCTTTCCACTTCATGTTCTCCTGATATATTGGCCAAAATCTGGCGAAATTTATCAGAATGCACAAAATTGGACTTTATAACAGGAGAACATGCCGTCGAAAGAGATGGCACAACGTAACGTCTCCGGAGAGCAAATCAAAGAGCGAGAAGTGGCACAGATGTTTCGAGACAGTGACTGTTTAACGAAGAGACGCAGAATTTTCGAACGCCTCTTGAAAGGCATGCGCCTCTTATTTGCAACTTTAAGGCGATGCCTTTGAAGCTGAAATCTAGTATACCTCCTTCCACTTCATGTTCTCCTGATATATTGGCCACAATCTGGAGAAAATTTTCAGAATGCACAAAATTGGGCTTTGTAACAGGACAACATGCCGTCGACAGAGATGGCACAAAGTAACGTCTCCGGAGAGCAAATCAAAGAGCGAGAAGTGGCGCAGATGTTTCGCAACAGTGACTGTTTAACGAAGAGACGCAGAATTTTAGAACGCCTCTTGAAAGGCCCGCGCCTCTTATTTGCAACTTTAATGCGATGCCTTTGAAGCTGAAACTTAGTATACCTCATTCCAATTCATGTTCTGCTGATATGTTATCCAAAATCTGGCGAAAATTTTCAGACTGCACAAAATTGGGCTTTGTAACAGGCGAACATGCCGTCGAAAGAGATGGAACAAAGTAACGTCTCCGGAGAGCAAATCAAAGAGCGAGAAGTGGCGCAGAAGTTTCGAGACAGTGACTGTTTAACGAAGAGGCGCAGAATTTGAACGAACGCCTCTTCAAAGGCCTGCGCCTCTGATTTGCAACTTTAAGGCGTTTCCTTTGAAGCTGAAATTTAGTATACCTCTTTCCACTTCATGTTCTCCTGATATATTGGCCAAAATCTGGCGAAAATTTCCAGAATGCACAAAATTGGACTTTGTAACAGGAGAACATGCCGTCGAAAGAGATGGCACAACGTAACGTCTCCGGAGAGCAAATCAAAGAGCGAGAAGTGGCGCAGAAGTTTCGAGACAGTGACTGTTTAACGAAGAGACGCAGAATTTTCGAACGCCTCTTCAAAGGCCTGCGCCTCTGATTTGCAACTTTAAGGCGTTTCCTTTGAAGCTGAAATTTAGTATACCTCATTCCAATTCATGTTCTCCTGATATGTTGGCCAAAATCTGGCGAAAATTTTCAGATTGCACAAAATTGGGCTTTGTAACAGGAGAACATGCCGTCGAAAGAGATGGCACAATGTAACATCTCCGGAGAGCAAATCAAAGAGCGAGATGTGGCGCAGATGTTTCGAGACAGTGACTGGTTAACGAAGAGCCCCAGAATTTTCGAACGCCTCTTGAAAGGCATGCGCCTCTTATTTGCAACTTTAAGGCGATGCCTTTGAAGCTGAAATCTAGTATACCTCTTTCCACTTCATGTTCTCCTGATATATTGGCCTCAATCTGGAGAAAATTTTCAGAATGCACAAAATTGGGCTTTGTAACAGGACAACATGCCGTCGACAGGGATGGCACAAAGTAACGTCTCCGGAGAGCAAATCAAAGAGCGAGAAGTGGCGCAGATGTTTCGCAACAGTGACTGTTTAACGAAGAGACGCAGAATTTACGAACGCCTCTTGAAAGGCATGCGCCTCTTATTTGCAACTTTAAGGCGATGCCTTTGAAGCTGAAATCTAGTATACCTCCTTCCACTTCATGTTCTGCTGATATATTGTCCAAAATCTGGCGAAAATTTTCAGAATGCACAAAATTGGACTTTGTAACAGGAGAACATGCCGTCGAAAGAGATGGCACAATGTAACATCTCCGGAGAGCAACTCAAAGAGCGAGATGTGGCGCAGATGTTTCGAGACAGTGACTGTTTAACGAAGAGACGCAGAATTTTAGAACGCCTCTTGAAAGGCCCGCGCCTCTTATTTGCAAATTTAATGCGATGCCTTTGAAGCTGAAATTTAGTATACCTCCTTCCAATTCATGTTCTCCTGATATGTTGGCCAAAATCTGGCGAAAATTTTCAGATTGCACAAAATTGGGCTTTGTAACAGGAGAACATGCCGTCGAAAGAGATGGCACAACGTAACGTCTCCGGAGAGCAAATCAAAGAGCGAGAAGTGGCGCATAAGTTTCGAGACAGTGACTGTTTAACAAAGAGACGCAGAATTTTCGAACGCCTCTTGAAAGGCCCGCGCCTCTTATTTGCAACTTTAATGCGATGCCTTTGAAGCTGAAATTTAGTATACCTCATTTCAATTCATGTTCTCCTGATATGTTGGTCAAAATCTGGCGAAAATTTTCAGAATGCACAAAATTGGGCTTTGTAACAGGCGAACATGCCGTCGAAAGAGATTGCACAAAGTAACGTCTCCGGAGAGCAAATCAAAGAGCGAGATGTGGCGCAGATGTTTCGAGACAGTGACTGTTTAACGAAGAGACGCAGAATTTACGAACGCCTCTTGAAAGGCATGCGCCTCTTATTTGCAACTTTAAGGCGATGCCTTTGAAGCTGAAATCTAGTATACCTCTTTCCACTTCATGTTCTCCTGATATATTGGCCAAAATCTGGCGGAAATTTTCAGAATGCACAAAATTGGACTTTGTAACAGGAGAACATGCCGTCGAAAGAGATGGCACAACGTAACGTCTCCGGAGAGCAAATCAAAGAGCGAGAAGTGGCGCAGAAGTTTCGAGACAGTGACTGTTTAACGAAGAGACGCAGAAATTTCGAACGCCTCTTCAAAGGCCTGCGCCCCTGATTTGCAACTTTAAGGCGTTTCCTTTGAAGCTGAAATTTAGTATACCTCTTTCCACTTCATGTTCTCCTGATATATTGGCCAAAATCTGGCGAAATTTATCAGAATGCACAAAATTGGACTTTATAACAGGAGAACATGCCGTCGAAAGAGATGGCACAACGTAACGTCTCCGGAGAGCAAATCAAAGAGCGAGAAGTGGCACAGATGTTTCGAGACAGTGACTGTTTAACGAAGAGACGCAGAATTTTCGAACGCCTCTTGAAAGGCATGCGCCTCTTATTTGCAACTTTAAGGCGATGCCTTTGAAGCTGAAATCTAGTATACCTCCTTCCACTTCATGTTCTCCTGATATATTGGCCACAATCTGGAGAAAATTTTCAGAATGCACAAAATTGGGCTTTGTATCGGGACAACATGCCGTCGACAGAGATGGTACAAAGTAACGTCTCCGGAGAGCAAATCAAAGAGCGAGAAGTGGCGCAGATGTTTCGAGACAGTGACTGTTTAACGAAGAGACGCAGAATTTTAGAACGTCTCTTGAAAGGCCTCCGCCTCTTATTTGCAACTTTAAGGCGATGCATTTGAAGCTAAAATCTAGTGTACCTCATTCCAATTCATGTTCTCCTGATATGTTATCCAAAATCTGGCGAAAATTTTCAGACTGCACAAAATTGGGCTTTGTAACAGGCGAACATGCCGTCGAAAGAGATGGAACAAAGTAACGTCTCCGGAGAGCAAATCAAAGAGCGAGAAGTGGCGCAGAAGTTTCGAGACAGTGACTCTTTAACGAAGAGACGCAGAATTTTCGAACGCCTCTTCAAAGGCTTGCGCCTCTGATTTGCAACTTTAAGGCGTTTCCTTTGAAGCTGAAATTTAGTATACCTCATTCCAATTCATGTTCTCCTGATATGTTGGCCAAAATCTGGCGAAAATTTTCAGAATGCACAAAATTGGGCTTTGTAACAGGCGAACATGCCGTCGAAAGAGATGGCACAAAGTAACGTCTCCGGAGAGCAAATCAAAGAGCGAGAAGTGGCGCAGAAGTTTCGAGACAGTGACTGTTTAACGAAGAGACGCAGAATTTTCGAACGCCTCTTCAAAGGCCTGCGCCTCTGATTTGCAACTTTAAGGCGTTTCCTTTGAAGCTGAAATTTAGTATACCTCTTTCCACTTCATGTTCTCCTCATATATATTGGCCAAAATCTGGCGAAAATTTTCAGAATGCACAAAATTGGACTTTGTAACAGGAGAACATGCCGTCGAAAGAGATGGTACAATGTAACGTCTCTGGAGAGCATATCAAAGAGCGAGAAGTGGCGCAGATGTTTCGAGACAGTGACTGCTTAACGAAGAACCGCAGAATTTTCGAACGCCTCTTGAAAGGCCTGCGCCTCTTATTTGCAAATTTAATGCGATGCCTTTGAAGCTGAAATTTAGTATACCTCCTTCCAATTCATGTTCTCCTGATATGTTGGCCAAAATCTGGCGAAAATTTTCAGATTGCACAAAATTGGGCTTTGTAACAGGAGAACATGCCGTCGAAAGAGATGGCACAACGTAACGTCTCCGGAGAGCAAATCAAAGAGCGAGAAGTGGCGCAGAAGTTTCGAGACAGTGACTGTTTAACAAAGAGACGCAGAATTTTCGAACGCCTCTTGAAAGGCCCGCGCCTCTTATTTGCAACTTTAATGCGATGCCTTTGAAGCTGAAATTTAGTATACCTCATTTCAATTCATGTTCTCCTGATATGTTGGTCAAAATCTGGCGAAAATTTTCAGAATGCACAAAATTGGGCTTTGTAACAGGCGAACATGCCGTCGAAAGAGATTGCACAAAGTAACGTCTCCGGAGAGCAAATCAAAGAGCGAGATGTGGCGCAGATGTTTCGAGACAGTGACTGTTTAACGAAGAGACGCAGAATTTACGAACGCCTCTTGAAAGGCATGCGCCTCTTATTTGCAACTTTAAGGCGATGCCTTTGAAGCTGAAATCTAGTATACCTCTTTCCACTTCATGTTCTCCTGATATATTGGCCAAAATCTGGCGGAAATTTTCAGAATGCACAAAATTGGACTTTGTAACAGGAGAACATGCCGTCGAAAGAGATGGCACAACGTAACGTCTCCGGAGAGCAAATCAAAGAGCGAGAAGTGGCGCAGAAGTTTCGAGACAGTGACTGTTTAACGAAGAGACGCAGAAATTTCGAACGCCTCTTCAAAGGCCTGCGCCCCTGATTTGCAACTTTAAGGCGTTTCCTTTGAAGCTGAAATTTAGTATACCTCTTTCCACTTCATGTTCTCCTGATATATTGGCCAAAATCTGGCGAAATTTATCAGAATGCACAAAATTGGACTTTATAACAGGAGAACATGCCGTCGAAAGAGATGGCACAACGTAACGTCTCCGGAGAGCAAATCAAAGAGCGAGAAGTGGCACAGATGTTTCGAGACAGTGACTGTTTAACGAAGAGACGCAGAATTTTCGAACGCCTCTTGAAAGGCATGCGCCTCTTATTTGCAACTTTAAGGCGATGCCTTTGAAGCTGAAATCTAGTATACCTCCTTCCACTTCATGTTCTCCTGATATATTGGCCACAATCTGGAGAAAATTTTCAGAATGCACAAAATTGGGCTTTGTATCGGGACAACATGCCGTCGACAGAGATGGTACAAAGTAACGTCTCCGGAGAGCAAATCAAAGAGCGAGAAGTGGCGCAGATGTTTCGAGACAGTGACTGTTTAACGAAGAGACGCAGAATTTTAGAACGTCTCTTGAAAGGCCTGCGCCTCTTATTTGCAACTTTAAGGCGATGCATTTGAAGCTAAAATCTAGTGTACCTCATTCCAATTCATGTTCTCCTGATATGTTATCCAAAATCTGGCGAAAATTTTCAGACTGCACAAAATTGGGCTTTGTAACAGGCGAACATGCCGTCGAAAGAGATGGAACAAAGTAACGTCTCCGGAGAGCAAATCAAAGAGCGAGAAGTGGCGCAGAAGTTTCGAGACAGTGACTCTTTAACGAAGAGACGCAGAATTTTCGAACGCCTCTTCAAAGGCTTGCGCCTCTGATTTGCAACTTTAAGGCGTTTCCTTTGAAGCTGAAATTTAGTATACCTCATTCCAATTCATGTTCTCCTGATATGTTGGCCAAAATCTGGCGAAAATTTTCAGAATGCACAAAATTGGGCTTTGTAACAGGCGAACATGCCGTCGAAAGAGATGGCACAAAGTAACGTCTCCGGAGAGCAAATCAAAGAGCGAGAAGTGGCGCAGAAGTTTCGAGACAGTGACTGTTTAACGAAGAGACGCAGAATTTTCGAACGCCTCTTCAAAGGCCTGCGCCTCTGATTTGCAACTTTAAGGCGTTTCCTTTGAAGCTGAAATTTAGTATACCTCTTTCCACTTCATGTTCTCCTCATATATATTGGCCAAAATCTGGCGAAAATTTTCAGAATGCACAAAATTGGACTTTGTAACAGGAGAACATGCCGTCGAAAGAGATGGTACAATGTAACGTCTCTGGAGAGCATATCAAAGAGCGAGAAGTGGCGCAGATGTTTCGAGACAGTGACTGCTTAACGAAGAACCGCAGAATTTTCGAACGCCTCTTGAAAGGCCTGCGCCTCTTATTTGCAACTTTAAGGCGATGCCATTGAAGCTGAAATCTAGTGTACCTCCTTCCAATTCATGTTCTCCTGATATGTTGGCCAAAATCTGGCGAAAATTTTCAGATTGCACAAAATTGGGCTTTGTAACAGGCGAACATGCCGTCGAAAGAGATGGCACAAAGTAACGTCTCCGGAGAGCAAATCAAAGAGCGAGATGTGGCGCAGATGTTTCGAGACAGTGACTGGTTAACGAAGAGCCCCAGAATTTTCGAACGCCTCTTGAAAGGCATGCGCCTCTTATTTGCAACTTTAAGGCGATGCCTTTGAAGCTGAAATCTAGTATACCTCTTTCCACTTCATGTTCTCCTGATATATTGGCCTCAATCTGGAGAAAATTTTCAGAATGCACAAAATTGGGCTTTGTAACAGGACAACATGCCGTCGACAGGGATGGCACAAAGTAACGTCTCCGGAGAGCAAATCAAAGAGCGAGATGTGGCGCAGATGTTTCGCAACAGTGACTGGTTAACGAAGAGCCCCAGAATTTTCGAACGCCTCTTGAAAGGCATGCGCCTCTTATTTGCAACTTTAAGGCGATGCCTTTGAAGCTGAAATCTAGTATACCTCTTTCCACTTCATGTTCTCCTGATATATTGGCCTCAATGTGGAGAAAATTTTCAGAATGCACAAAATTGGGCTTTGTAACAGGACAACATGCCGTCGACAGGGATGGCACAAAGTAACGTCTCCGGAGAGCAAATCAAAGAGCGAGAAGTGGCGCAGATGTTTCGCAACAGTGACTGTTTAACGAAGAGACGCAGAATTTACGAACGCCTCTTGAAAGGCATGCGCCTCTTATTTGCAACTTTAAGGCGATGCCTTTGAAGCTGAAATCTAGTATACCTCCTTCCACTTCATGTTCTGCTGATATATTGTCCAAAATCTGGCGAAAATTTTCAGAATGCACAAAATTGGACTTTGTAACAGGAGAACATGCCGTCGAAAGAGATGGCACAATGTAACATCTCCGGAGAGCAAATCAAAGAGCGAGATGTGGCGCAGATGTTTCGAGACAGTGACTGTTTAACGAAGAGACGCAGAATTTTAGAACGCCTCTTGAAAGGCCCGCGCCTCTTATTTGCAAATTTAATGCGATGCCTTTGAAGCTGAAATTTAGTATACCTCCTTCCAATTCATGTTCTCCTGATATGTTGGCCAAAATCTGGCGAAAATTTTCAGATTGCACAAAATTGGGCTTTGTAACAGGAGAACATGCCGTCGAAAGAAATGGCACAACGTAACGTCTCCGGAGAGCAAATCAAAGAGCGAGAAGTGGCGCATAAGTTTCGAGACAGTGACTGTTTAACAAAGAGACGCAGAATTTTCGAACGCCTCTTGAAAGGCCCGCGCCTCTTATTTGCAACTTTAATGCGATGCCTTTGAAGCTGAAATTTAGTATACCTCATTTCAATTCATGTTCTCCTGATATGTTGGTCAAAATCTGGCGAAAATTTTCAGAATGCACAAAATTGGGCTTTGTAACAGGCGAACATGCCGTCGAAAGAGATTGCACAAAGTAACGTCTCCGGAGAGCAAATCAAAGAGCGAGATGTGGCGCAGATGTTTCGAGACAGTGACTGTTTAACGAAGAGACGCAGAATTTACGAACGCCTCTTGAAAGGCATGCGCCTCTTATTTGCAACTTTAAGGCGATGCCTTTGAAGCTGAAATCTAGTATACCTCTTTCCACTTCATGTTCTCCTGATATATTGGCCAAAATCTGGCGGAAATTTTCAGAATGCACAAAATTGGACTTTGTAACAGGAGAACATGCCGTCGAAAGAGATGGCACAACGTAACGTCTCCGGAGAGCAAATCAAAGAGCGAGAAGTGGCGCAGAAGTTTCGAGACAGTGACTGTTTAACGAAGAGACGCAGAAATTTCGAACGCCTCTTCAAAGGCCTGCGCCCCTGATTTGCAACTTTAAGGCGTTTCCTTTGAAGCTGAAATTTAGTATACCTCTTTCCACTTCATGTTCTCCTGATATATTGGCCAAAATCTGGCGAAATTTATCAGAATGCACAAAATTGGACTTTATAACAGGAGAACATGCCGTCGAAAGAGATGGCACAACGTAACGTCTCCGGAGAGCAAATCAAAGAGCGAGAAGTGGCACAGATGTTTCGAGACAGTGACTGTTTAACGAAGAGACGCAGAATTTTCGAACGCCTCTTGAAAGGCATGCGCCTCTTATTTGCAACTTTAAGGCGATGCCTTTGAAGCTGAAATCTAGTATACCTCCTTCCACTTCATGTTCTCCTGATATATTGGCCACAATCTGGAGAAAATTTTCAGAATGCACAAAATTGGGCTTTGTATCGGGACAACATGCCGTCGACAGAGATGGTACAAAGTAACGTCTCCGGAGAGCAAATCAAAGAGCGAGAAGTGGCGCAGATGTTTCGAGACAGTGACTGTTTAACGAAGAGACGCAGAATTTTAGAACGTCTCTTGAAAGGCCTGCGCCTCTTATTTGCAACTTTAAGGCGATGCATTTGAAGCTAAAATCTAGTGTACCTCATTCCAATTCATGTTCTCCTGATATGTTATCCAAAATCTGGCGAAAATTTTCAGACTGCACAAAATTGGGCTTTGTAACAGGCGAACATGCCGTCGAAAGAGATGGAACAAAGTAACGTCTCCGGAGAGCAAATCAAAGAGCGAGAAGTGGCGCAGAAGTTTCGAGACAGTGACTCTTTAACGAAGAGACGCAGAATTTTCGAACGCCTCTTCAAAGGCTTGCGCCTCTGATTTGCAACTTTAAGGCGTTTCCTTTGAAGCTGAAATTTAGTATACCTCATTCCAATTCATGTTCTCCTGATATGTTGGCCAAAATCTGGCGAAAATTTTCAGAATGCACAAAATTGGGCTTTGTAACAGGCGAACATGCCGTCGAAAGAGATGGCACAAAGTAACGTCTCCGGAGAGCAAATCAAAGAGCGAGAAGTGGCGCAGAAGTTTCGAGACAGTGACTGTTTAACGAAGAGACGCAGAATTTTCGAACGCCTCTTCAAAGGCCTGCGCCTCTGATTTGCAACTTTAAGGCGTTTCCTTTGAAGCTGAAATTTAGTATACCTCTATCCACTTCATGTTCTCCTCATATATATTGGCCAAAATCTGGCGAAAATTTTCAGAATGCACAAAATTGGACTTTGTAACAGGAGAACATGCCGTCGAAAGAGATGGTACAATGTAACGTCTCTGGAGAGCATATCAAAGAGCGAGAAGTGGCGCAGATGTTTCGAGACAGTGACTGCTTAACGAAGAACCGCAGAATTTTCGAACGCCTCTTGAAAGGCCTGCGCTTCTTATTTGCAAATTTAATGCGATGCCTTTGAAGCTGAAATTTAGTATACCTCCTTCCAATTCATGTTCTCCTGATATGTTGGCCAAAATCTGGCGAAAATTTTCAGATTGCACAAAATTGGGCTTTGTAACAGGAGAACATGCCGTCGAAAGAGATGGCACAACGTAACGTCTCCGGAGAGCAAATCAAAGAGCGAGAAGTGGCGCAGAAGTTTCGAGACAGTGACTGTTTAACAAAGAGACGCAGAATTTTCGAACGCCTCTTGAAAGGCCCGCGCCTCTTATTTGCAACTTTAATGCGATGCCTTTGAAGCTGAAATTTAGTATACCTCATTTCAATTCATGTTCTCCTGATATGTTGGTCAAAATCTGGCGAAAATTTTCAGAATGCACAAAATTGGGCTTTGTAACAGGCGAACATGCCGTCGAAAGAGATTGCACAAAGTAACGTCTCCGGAGAGCAAATCAAAGAGCGAGATGTGGCGCAGATGTTTCGAGACAGTGACTGTTTAACGAAGAGACGCAGAATTTACGAACGCCTCTTGAAAGGCATGCGCCTCTTATTTGCAACTTTAAGGCGATGCCTTTGAAGCTGAAATCTAGTATACCTCTTTCCACTTCATGTTCTCCTGATATATTGGCCAAAATCTGGCGGAAATTTTCAGAATGCACAAAATTGGACTTTGTAACAGGAGAACATGCCGTCGAAAGAGATGGCACAACGTAACGTCTCCGGAGAGCAAATCAAAGAGCGAGAAGTGGCGCAGAAGTTTCGAGACAGTGACTGTTTAACGAAGAGACGCAGAAATTTCGAACGCCTCTTCAAAGGCCTGCGCCCTTGATTTGCAACTTTAAGGCGTTTCCTTTGAAGCTGAAATTTAGTATACCTCTTTCCACTTCATGTTCTCCTGATATATTGGCCAAAATCTGGCGAAATTTATCAGAATGCACAAAATTGGACTTTATAACAGGAGAACATGCCGTCGAAAGAGATGGCACAACGTAACGTCTCCGGAGAGCAAATCAAAGAGCGAGAAGTGGCACAGATGTTTCGAGACAGTGACTGTTTAACGAAGAGACGCAGAATTTTCGAACGCCTCTTGAAAGGCATGCGCCTCTTATTTGCAACTTTAAGGCGATGCCTTTGAAGCTGAAATCTAGTATACCTCCTTCCACTTCATGTTCTCCTGATATATTGGCCACAATCTGGAGAAAATTTTCAGAATGCACAAAATTGGGCTTTGTATCGGGACAACATGCCGTCGACAGAGATGGTACAAAGTAACGTCTCCGGAGAGCAAATCAAAGAGCGAGAAGTGGCGCAGATGTTTCGAGACAGTGACTGTTTAACGAAGAGACGCAGAATTTTAGAACGTCTCTTGAAAGGCCTGCGCCTCTTATTTGCAACTTTAAGGCGATGCATTTGAAGCTAAAATCTAGTGTACCTCATTCCAATTCATGTTCTCCTGATATGTTATCCAAAATCTGGCGAAAATTTTCAGACTGCACAAAATTGGGCTTTGTAACAGGCGAACATGCCGTCGAAAGAGATGGAACAAAGTAACGTCTCCGGAGAGCAAATCAAAGAGCGAGAAGTGGCGCAGAAGTTTCGAGACAGTGACTCTTTAACGAAGAGACGCAGAATTTTCGAACGCCTCTTCAAAGGCTTGCGCCTCTGATTTGCAACTTTAAGGCGTTTCCTTTGAAGCTGAAATTTAGTATACCTCATTCCAATTCATGTTCTCCTGATATGTTGGCCAAAATCTGGCGAAAATTTTCAGAATGCACAAAATTGGGCTTTGTAACAGGCGAACATGCCGTCGAAAGAGATGGCACAAAGTAACGTCTCCGGAGAGCAAATCAAAGAGCGAGAAGTGGCGCAGAAGTTTCGAGACAGTGACTGTTTAACGAAGAGACGCAGAATTTTCGAACGCCTCTTCAAATGCCTGCGCCTCTGATTTGCAACTTTAAGGCGTTTCCTTTGAAGCTGAAATTTAGTATACCTCTTTCCACTTCATGTTCTCCTCATATATATTGGCCAAAATCTGGCGAAAATTTTCAGAATGCACAAAATTGGACTTTGTAACAGGAGAACATGCCGTCGAAAGAGATGGTACAATGTAACGTCTCTGGAGAGCATATCAAAGAGCGAGAAGTGGCGCAGATGTTTCGAGACAGTGACTGCTTAACGAAGAACCGCAGAATTTTCGAACGCCTCTTGAAAGGCCTGCGCCTCTTATTTGCAACTTTAAGGCGATGCCATTGAAGCTGAAATCTAGTGTACCTCCTTCCAATTCATGTTCTCCTGATATGTTGGCCAAAATCTGGCGAAAATTTTCAGATTGCACAAAATTGGGCTTTGTAACAGGCGAACATGCCGTCGAAAGAGATGGCACAAAGTAACGTCTCCGGAGAGCAAATCAAAGAGCGAGAAGTGGCGCAGAAGTTTCGAGACAGTGACTCTTTAACGAAGAGACGCAGAATTTTCGAACGCCTCTTGAAAGGCCTGCGCGACTTATTTGCAACTTTAAGGCGATGCCTTTGAAGGTGAAATCTAGTGTACCTCCTTCCACTTCATGTTCTCGTGATATATTGGCCACAATCTGGCGAAAATTTTCAGAATGCACAAAATTGGGCTTTGTAACAGGACACCATGCCGTCGACAGAGATGGCACAATGTAACATCTCCGGAGAGCAAATCAAAGAGCGAGATGTGGCGCAGATGTTTTGAGACAGTGACTGTTTAACAAAGAGACGCAGAATTTTCGAACGCCTCTTGAAAGGCCCGCGCCTCTTATTTGCAACTTTAATGCGATGCCTTTGAAGCTGAAATTTAGTATACCTCTTTCCACTTCATGTTCTCCTGATATATTGGCCAAAATCTGGCGGAAATTTTCAGAATGCACAAAATTGGACTTTGTAACAGGAGAACATGCCGTCGAAAGAGATGGCACAACGTAACGTCTCCGGAGAGCAAATCAAAGAGCGAGAAGTGGCACAGATGTTTCGAGACAGTGACTGTTTAACGAAGAGACGCAGAATTTTCGAACGCCTCTTGAAAGGCATGCGCCTCTTATTTGCAACTTTAAGGCGATGCCTTTGAAGCTGAAATCTAGTATACCTCCTTCCACTTCATGTTCTCCTGATATATTGGCCACAATCTGGAGAAAATTTTCAGAATGCACAAAATTGGGCTTTGTAACAGGCGAACATGCCGTCGAAAGAGATGGAACAAAGTAACGTCTCCGGAGAGCAAATCAAAGAGCGAGAAGTGGCGCAGAAGTTTCGAGACAGTGACTGTTTAACGAAGCGCCGCAGAATTATCGAACGCCTCTTCAAACGCCTGCGCCTCTGATTTGCAACTTTAAGGCGTTTCCTTTGAAGCTGAAATTTAGTATACCTCCTTCCACTTCATGTTCTCCTGATATATAGGCCACAATCTGGAGAAAATTTTCAGAATGCACAAAATTGGGCTTTGTAACAGGACAACATGCCGTCGACAGAGATGGCACAAAGTAACGTCTCCGGAGAGCAAATCAAAGAGCGAGAAGTGGCGCAGATGTTTCGCAACAGTGACTGTTTAACGAAGAGACGCAGAATTTTAGAACGCCTCTTGAAAGGCCCGCGCCTCTTATTTGCAACTTTAATGCGATGCCTTTGAAGCTGAAACTTAGTATACCTCATTCCAATTCATGTTCTCCTGATATGTTATCCAAAATCTGGCGAAAATTTTCAGACTGCACAAAATTGGGCTTTGTAACAGGCGAACATGCCGTCGAAAGAGATGGAACAAAGTAACGTCTCCGGAGAGCAAATCAAAGAGCGAGAAGTGGCGCAGAAGTTTCGAGACAGTGACTGTTTAACGAAGAGCCGCAGAATTATCGAACGCCTCTTCAAAGGCCTGCGCCTCTGATTTGCAACTTTAAGGCGTTTCCTTTGAAGCTGAAATTTAGTATACCTCTTTCCACTTCATGTTCTCCTGATATATTGGCCAAAATCTGGCGAAAATTTCCAGAATGCACAAAATTGGACTTTGTAACAGGAGAACATGCCGTCGAAAGAGATGGCACAACGTAACGTCTCCGGAGAGCAAATCAAAGAGCGAGAAGTGGCGCAGAAGTTTCGAGACAGTGACTGTTTAACGAAGAGACGCAGAATTTTCGAACGCCTCTTCAAAGGCCTGCGCCTCTGATTTGCAACTTTAAGGCGTTTCCTTTGAAGCTGAAATTTAGTATACAACCCCTGGCAATAAGTTTTCGACCAAACGCAATGGTACGAAGTCAACGAGAAACACCACAATTTTTTGTACGTAAAACAATGCGGTATAAATATAACACTCATGGTAACTTTAAATTGGTCTAATACGAAGTAAATACACCAAAAATAATTAAGACATTCGTTTATTATCTACTAAAAAACAATGAACAAAAAAAATGTTGCTTGGAAAAAAGTATTTGGCCAACGGTATCTCTGGAAAAAAGTATTCGACCATATGAATTTGCAAAGAAATAAATAATAATTTACTTCAAATTCACATTACCTAATATTTATGACATTTCCACGTGCACGTATAACCGCTTGTATGCGTTTTGGCATTGATTCTATAAGATTCTCGCATTCTGTCGGTGTGATTTCATCCCACGATGCCTTAATTGCTTCACGAAGCTCATTTTTGTTTCTAGGTTTTTTAATACGAATTAACTGTTTCCACGTTGCCCATAAATTCTCTATTGGGTTTAAATCAGGACTATTTGCTGGCCACTTTATTGTTTTAATTCTATTATTCTTCAAATACTCTTGTACTTTTTTGCTGCGGTGGCAACTCGCATTGTCTTGTTGGAAATGAAAATCATTTGAATCCAGGAACCAATTTTCTATACTTGGTATTAGGAAATCTTCTAAAACCTGCATATATATTTCGGAATTGACAGTTACATATACTATACACAGCTTTCCTACTCCTTGGGCTGTCATGCAGCTCCACACCATGTAAGACTCGGGATATTTCTTTTTAAAATTTAAACAATCTTTATTGAATTTTTCGCTGCTTTTCCTCCAAACAAATTGTCCAGCATTATCACCTGCCCCGATGCACACACGTGATTCGTCACTAAAAATAACTTTTTTCCAATCATCCACAGTCCAATGTCGGTGTTCCTTACACCATTCCAAACGCTTTTTCCTATGCAGTTTCGTAAGAAACGGTTTTGTTTTCGCTTTGCAAAATGAATATCCCATTTCATTTGACCGGTTTCTCACTGTACGATCACAAACATTTTGTGCCCACTTTCCATTTATTTCCTTAGATGTACCTCGCCTCATATTTTGAACAATTTGTCGCAATTGTCGGTCATCTCTTTTTGACGTGGCACGAGGACGTCCACATCTTGTACGATTAACTACACTTCCACTTTCATTAAATTTCTTATTTATATAGCTAATCGCACTATGGGAACAATTTAAAATTTCTGCAACTTTTCGTTGAGTATTGCCTTCTTTCAGAAGTTTAATTATTCTTTGTTTTAAATCGTCAGAAAAATGCTTGCGTGGTGGCATGATAAATATCTTCGACCTACCTCGATCGCTAGCTAACAATTGACTGATCGCGGAACAGTTTGTTAACTTACGTTTTCAATACATTGTTGTATTGCACTCTGCGTGACTTGTGAAAGAGATAGCGAGTGAAAAGACGAAGAAAGTGAGAAAACAGTCGACATCGAGCGATAGACATACAAATTTCTTACTCGCTGGCATAGCGCAACACTGAGATACAGAGTTCCAGAATGCAGCAAAACTGTTTCGTAAAAGAATGCAAGATTATTTGCAGAATAATGGGATCAAAACTGAAAAATGGCCAGCCAGTAGGTACACCAAACCTATTTTTCATTAAAAATTTATGCGTAATATCTTCACAAAGCAATTAAGGCATCGTGGGATGAAATCACACCGACAGAATGCGAGAATCTTATAGAATCAATGCCAAAACGCATACAAGCGGTTATACGTGCACGTGGAAATGTCACTAAATATTAGGTAATGTGAATTTGAAGTAAATTATTATTTATTTCTTTGCAAATTCATATGGTCGAATACTTTTTTCCAGAGATACCGTTGGCCAAATACTTTTTTCCAAGCAACATTTTTTTTGTTCATTGTTTTTTAGTAGATAATAAACGAATGTCTTAATTATTTTTGGTGTATTTACTTCGTATTAGACCAATTTAAAGTTACCATGAGTGTTATATTTATAACGCATTGTTTTACGTACAAAAAATTGTGGTGTTTCTCGTTGACTTTGTACCATTGCGTTTGGTCGAAAACTTATTGCCAGGGGTTGTACCTCTTTCCACTTCATGTTCTCCTGATATATTGGCCAAAATCTGGCGAAAATTTTCAGAATGCATAAAATTGGACTTTATAACAGGAGAACATGCCGTCGAAAGAGATGGCACAACGTAACGTCTCCGGAGAGCAAATCAAAGAGCGAGAAGTGGCGCAGATGTTTCGAGACAGTGACTGTTTAACGAAGAGACGCAGAATTTTAGAACGCCTCTTGAAAGGCCCGCGCCTCTTATTTGCACCTTTAATGCGATGCCTTTGAAGCAGAAATTTAGTATACCTCTTTCCACTTCATGTTCTCCTGATATATTGGCCAAAATCTGGCGAAAATTTTCAGAATGCACAGAATTGGGCGTTGTAACAGGAGAACATGCCGTCGAAAGAGAGGGCACAATGTAACGTCTCCGGAGGGCAAATCAATGAGCGAGAAGTGGCGCAGATGTTTCGAGACAGTGACTGTTTAACGAAGAGTCGCACAATTCTCGAACGCCTCTTGAACGGCCTGCGCCTCTGATTTGATACTTTTAAGCGATGCCTTTGGAGTTGAAATTTAGTATACCTCTTTCCACTTCATTTTCTCCTGATATATTGGCCAAAATCTAGGAAAAATTTTCAGAATGCACAGAATTGGGCTTTGTAACAGGAGAACATGCCGTCGAAAGAGATGGCACAAAGTAACGTCTCCGGAGAGCAAATCAAAGAGCGAGATGTGGCGCAGATGTTTCGAGACAGTGACTGATTAACGAAGAGACGCAGAATTTTCGAACGCCTCTTGAAAGGCCTGCGCCTCTTAATTGCAAATTTAAGGTGATGCCTTTGAAGCTGAAATTTAGTATACCTCTATCCACTTCATGTTCTCCTGATATATTGGCCAAAATCTAGCGAAAATTTTCAGAATGCACAGAATTGGGCGTTGTAACAGGAGAACATGCCGTCGAAAGTGATGGCACAAAGTAACGTCTCCGGAGAGCAAATCAAAGAGCGAGATGTGGCGCAGATGTTTCGAGACAGTGACTGATTAACGAAGAGACGCAGAATTTTCGAACACCTCTTGAAAGGACTGCGCCTCTTATTTGCAACTTTAAGGCGATGCCTTTGAAGCTGAAATTTAGTATACCTCTTTCCACTTCATGTTCTCCTGATATATTGGCCAAAATCTAGCGAAAATTTTCAGAATGCACAACATTGGGCTTTGTAACAGGCAAACTTGCCGTCGAAAGAGATGGCACAAAGTAACGTCTCCGGAGAGCAAATCAAGGAGAGAGAAGTGGCGCAGGTGTTTCGAGACAGTGACTGCTTAACGAAGAGACGCAGAATTTTCGAACGTATCTTGAAAGGCCTGCGCCTCTTAATTACAAGTTTAAGGCGATGCCTTTGAAGCTGAAATTTAGTATACCCCTTTCCACTTCATGTTCTCTTGATATATTGGCCAAAATCTAGCGAAAATTTTCAGAATGCACAAAATTGGGCTTTGTAACAGGAGAACATGCCGTCGAAAGAGATGACACAAAGTAACGTCTCCGGAGAGCAAATGAAAGAGCGAGATGTGGCGCAAATGTTTCGAGACAGTGACTGATTAAAGAAGAGACGCAGAATTTTCGAACACCTCTTGAAAGGCCTGCGCCTCTTATTTGCAACTTTAAGGCGATGCCTTTGAAGCTGAAATTTAGTATACCTCTTTCCACTTCATTTTCTCCTGATTTATTGGCCAAAATCTGGCGAAAATTTCGAGAATACACAAAATTGGGCTTTGTAACAGGAGAACGTGCCGTCGAAAGAGATGGAACAAAGTAACGTCTCCGGAGAACAAATCAAAGAGCGAGATGTGGCGCAGGTGTTTCGAGACATTGACTGATTAACGAAGAGACGCAGAATTTTCGAAAGCCTCTTGAAAGGACTGCGCCTCTTATTTGCAACTTTAAGGCGATGCCTTTGAAGCTGAAATTTAGTATACCTCTTTCCACTTAATGTTCTCCTGATATATTGGCCAAAATCTGGCGAAAATTTTCAGAATGCACAAAATTGGGCTTTGTAACAGGAGAACATGCCGTCGAAAGAGATGACACAAAGTAACGTCTCCGGAGAGCAAATGAAAGAGCGAGATGTGGCGCAAATGTTTCGAGACAGTGACTGATTAAAGAAGAGTCGCACAATTCTCGAACGCCTCTTGAAAGGCCTGCGCCTCTGATTTGACACTTTTAAGCGATGCCTTTGAAGCTGAAATTTAGTATACCCCTTTCCACTTCATGTTCTCCTGATATATTGGCCAAAATCTAGCGCAAAATTTCAGAATGCAAAAAATTGGGCTTTGTAACAGGAGAACATGCCGTCGAAAGTGATGGCACAAAGTAACGTCTCCGGAGAGCAAATCAAAGAGCGAGATGTGGCGCAGATGTTTCGAGACAGTGACTGATTAACGAAGAGACGCAGAATTTTCGAACACCTCTTGAAAGGACTGCGCCTCTTATTTGCAACTTTAAGGCGATGCCTTTGAAGCTGAAATTTAGTATACCTCTTTCCACTTCATGTTCTCCTGATATATTGGCCAAAATCTAGCGAAAATTTTCAGAATGCACAACATTGGGCTTTGTAACAGGCAAACTTGCCGTCGAAAGAGATGGCACAAAGTAACGTCTCCGGAGAGCAAATCAAGGAGAGAGAAGTGGCGCAGGTGTTTCGAGACAGTGACTGCTTAACGAAGAGACGCAGAATTTTCGAACGTATCTTGAAAGGCCTGCGCCTCTTAATTACAAGTTTAAGGCGATGCCTTTGAAGCTGAAATTTAGTATACCTCTTTCCACTTCATATTCTCCTGATATATTGGCCAAAATCTAGCGAAAATTTTCAGAATGCACAGAATTGGGCTTTGTAACAGGAGAACATGCCGTCGAAAGAGATGGCACAAAGTAACGTCTCCGGAGGGCAAATCAATGAGCGAGAAGTGGCGCAGATGTTTCGAGACAGTGACTGTTTAACGAAGAGTCGCACAATTCTCGAACGCCTCTTGAAAGGCCTGCGCCTCTTATTTGCAACTTTAAGGCGATGCCTTTGAAGCTGAAATTTAATATACATCTTTCCACTTCATGTTCTCCTGATATATTGGCCAAAATCTAGCGAAAATTTTCAGAATGCACAACATTGGGCTTTGTAACAGGCAAACTTGCCGTCGAAAGAGATGGCACAAAGTAACGTCTCCGGAGAGCAAATCAAGGAGAGAGAAGTGGCGCAGGTGTTTCGAGACAGTGTCTGCTTAACGAAAAGACGCAGAATTTTCGAACGTATCTTCAAAGGCCTGAGCCTCTTAATTACAAGTTTAAGGCGATGCCTTTGAAGCTGAAATTTAGTATACCCCTTTCCACTTCATGTTCTCTTGATATATTGGCCAAAATCTAGCGAAAATTTTCAGAATGCACAAAATTGGGCTTTGTAACAGGAGAACATGCCGTCGAAAGAGATGACACAAAGTAACGTCTCCGGAGAGCAAATGAAATAGCGAGATGTGGCGCAAATGTTTCGAGACAGTGACTGATTAAAGAAGAGACGCAGAATTTTCGAACACCTCTTGAAAGGCCTGCGCCTCTTATTTGCAACTTTAAGGCGATGCCTTTGAAGCTGAAATTTAGTATACCTCTTTCCACTTCATTTTCTCCTGATTTATTGGCCAAAATCTGGCGAAAATTTCGAGAATACACAAAATTGGGCGTTGTAACAGGAGAACATGCCGTCGAAAGAGAGGGCACAATGTAACGTCTCCGGAGGGCAAATCAATGAGCGAGAAGTGGCGCAGATGTTTCGAGACAGTGACTGTTTAACGAAGAGTCGCACAATTCTCGAACGCCTCTTGAACGGCCTGCGCCTCTGATTTGATACTTTTAAGCGATGCCTTTGGAGTTGAAATTTAGTATACCTCTTTCCACTTCATTTTCTCCTGATATATTGGCCAAAATCTAGGAAAAATTTTCAGAATGCACAGAATTGGGCTTTGTAACAGGAGAACATGCCGTCGAAAGAGATGGCACAAAGTAACGTCTCCGGAGAGCAAATCAAAGAGCGAGATGTGGCGCAGATGTTTCGAGACAGTGACTGATTAACGAAGAGACGCAGAATTTTCGAACGCCTCTTGAAAGGCCTGCGCCTCTTAATTGCAAATTTAAGGTGATGCCTTTGAAGCTGAAATTTAGTATACCTCTATCCACTTCATGTTCTCCTGATATATTGGCCAAAATCTAGCGAAAATTTTCAGAATGCACAGAATTGGGCGTTGTAACAGGAGAACATGCCGTCGAAAGTGATGGCACAAAGTAACGTCTCCGGAGAGCAAATCAAAGAGCGAGATGTGGCGCAGATGTTTCGAGACAGTGACTGATTAACGAAGAGACGCAGAATTTTCGAACACCTCTTGAAAGGACTGCGCCTCTTATTTGCAACTTTAAGGCGATGCCTTTGAAGCTGAAATTTAGTATACCTCTTTCCACTTCATGTTCTCCTGATATATTGGCCAAAATCTAGCGAAAATTTTCAGAATGCACAACATTGGGCTTTGTAACAGGCAAACTTGCCGTCGAAAGAGATGGCACAAAGTAACGTCTCCGGAGAGCAAATCAAGGAGAGAGAAGTGGCGCAGGTGTTTCGAGACAGTGACTGCTTAACGAAGAGACGCAGAATTTTCGAACGTATCTTGAAAGGCCTGCGCCTCTTAATTACAAGTTTAAGGCGATGCCTTTGAAGCTGAAATTTAGTATACCCCTTTCCACTTCATGTTCTCTTGATATATTGGCCAAAATCTAGCGAAAATTTTCAGAATGCACAAAATTGGGCTTTGTAACAGGAGAACATGCCGTCGAAAGAGATGACACAAAGTAACGTCTCCGGAGAGCAAATGAAAGAGCGAGATGTGGCGCAAATGTTTCGAGACAGTGACTGATTAAAGAAGAGACGCAGAATTTTCGAACACCTCTTGAAAGGCCTGCGCCTCTTATTTGCAACTTTAAGGCGATGCCTTTGAAGCTGAAATTTAGTATACCTCTTTCCACTTCATTTTCTCCTGATTTATTGGCCAAAATCTGGCGAAAATTTCGAGAATACACAAAATTGGGCTTTGTAACAGGAGAACGTGCCGTCGAAAGAGATGGAACAAAGTAACGTCTCCGGAGAACAAATCAAAGAGCGAGATGTGGCGCAGGTGTTTCGAGACATTGACTGATTAACGAAGAGACGCAGAATTTTCGAAAGCCTCTTGAAAGGACTGCGCCTCTTATTTGCAACTTTAAGGCGATGCCTTTGAAGCTGAAATTTAGTATACCCCTTTCCACTTCATGTTCTCTTGATATATTGGCCAAAATCTAGCGAAAATTTTCAGAATGCACAAAATTGGGCTTTGTAACAGGAGAACATGCCGTCGAAAGAGATGACACAAAGTAACGTCTCCGGAGAGCAAATGAAAGAGCGAGATGTGGCGCAAATGTTTCGAGACAGTGACTGATTAAAGAAGAGACGCAGAATTTTCGAACACCTCTTGAAAGGCCTGCGCCTCTTATTTGCAACTTTAAGGCGATGCCTTTGAAGCTGAAATTTAGTATACCTCTTTCCACTTAATGTTCTCCTGATATATTGGCCAAAATCTGGCGAAAATTTTCAGAATGCACAAAATTGGGCTTTGTAACAGGAGAACATGCCGTCGAAAGAGATGACACAAAGTAACGTCTCCGGAGAGCAAATCAAGGAGAGAGAAGTGGCGCAGGTGTTTCGAGACAGTGTCTGCTTAACGAAAAGACGCAGAATTTTCGAACGTATCTTCAAAGGCCTGAGCCTCTTAATTACAAGTTTAAGGCGATGCCTTTGAAGCTGAAATTTAGTATACCTCTTTCCACTTCATATTCTCCTGATATATTGGCCAAAATCTAGCGAAAATTTTCAGAATGCACAGAATTGGGCTTTGTAACAGGAGAACATGCCGTCGAAAGAGATGGCACAAAGTAACGTCTCCGGAGGGCAAATCAATGAGCGAGAAGTGGCGCAGATGTTTCGAGACAGTGACTGTTTAACGAAGAGTCGCACAATTCTCGAACGCCTCTTGAAAGGCCTGCGCCTCTTATTTGCAACTTTAAGGCGATGCCTTTGAAGCTGAAATTTAATATACATCTTTCCACTTCATGTTCTCCTGATATATTGGCCAAAATCTAGCGAAAATTTTCAGAATGCACAACATTGGGCTTTGTAACAGGCAAACTTGCCGTCGAAAGAGATGGCACAAAGTAACGTCTCCGGAGAGCAAATCAAGGAGAGAGAAGTGGCGCAGGTGTTTCGAGACAGTGTCTGCTTAACGAAAAGACGCAGAATTTTCGAACGTATCTTCAAAGGCCTGAGCCTCTTAATTACAAGTTTAAGGCGATGCCTTTGAAGCTGAAATTTAGTATACCTCTTTCCACTTCATGTTCTCCTGATATATTGGCCAAAATCTAGCGAAAATTTTCAGAATGCACAACATTGGGCTTTGTAACAGGCAAACTTGCCGTCGAAAGAGATGGCACAAAGTAACGTCTCCGGAGAGCAAATCAAGGAGAGAGAAGTGGCGCAGGTGTTTCGAGACAGTGACTGCTTAACGAAGAGACGCAGAATTTTCGAACGTATCTTGAAAGGCCTGCGCCTCTTAATTACAAGTTTAAGGCGATGCCTTTGAAGCTGAAATTTAGTATACCCCTTTCCACTTCATGTTCTCTTGATATATTGGCCAAAATCTAGCGAAAATTTTCAGAATGCACAAAATT
>NW_027486147.1:0-26058 GCF_050908995.1 Andrena cerasifolii
TTTTACTCGTTTTACTCGTTTTACTCGTTTTACTAGTTTTACTAGTTTTACTCGTTTTACTCGTATTACTCGTTTTACTCGTTTTACTCGTTTTACTCGTTTTACTCGTTTTACTCGTTATACTCCTTTTACTAGTTTTACTCGTTTTACTCGTTTTACTCGTTTTACTCGTTTTACTCGTTTTACTCGTTTTACTCGTTTTACCCGTTTTACTCGTTTTACTCGTTTTACTCGTTTTACTCGTTTTACTCGTTTTACTCGTTTTACTCGTTTTACTCGTTTTACTCGTTTAACTAGTTTTACTCGTTTTACTCGTTTTACTCGGTTTACTCGTTTTACTCGTTTTACTCGTTTTATTCGTTTTACTCGTTTTACTCGTTTTACTCGTTTTACTCGTTTTACTCGTTTTACTCGTTTTACTCGTTTTACTCGTTTTACTCGTTTTACTCGTTTTACTCGTTTTACTCGTTTTACTCGTTTTACTCGTTTTACTCGTTTTACTCGTTTTACTCGTTTTACTCGTTTTACTCGTTTTACTCGTTTTACTCGTTTTACTCGTTTTACTCGTTTTACTCGTTTTACTCGTTTTACTCGTTTTGCTCGTTTTACTAGTTTTGCTCGTTTTACTCGTTTTACTCGTTTTACTCGTTTTACTCGTTTTACTCGTTTTACTCGTTTTACTAGTTTTACTAGTTTTACTAGTTTTACTCGTTTTACTCGTTTTACTCGTTTTACTCGTTTTACTCGTTTTACTCGTTTTACTCGTTTTACTCGTTTTACTCGTTTTACTCGTTTTACTCGTTTTACTCGTTTTACTCGTTTTGCTCGTTTTACTAGTTTTGCTCGTTTTACTCGTTTTACTCGTTTTACTCGTTTTACTCGTTTTACTCGTTTTACTCGTTTTACTAGTTTTACTAGTTTTACTAGTTTTACTCGTATTACTCGTTTTACTCGTTTTACTCGTTTTACTCGTTTTACTCGTTTTACTCGTTTTACTCGTTTTGCTCGTTTTACTCGTTTTGCTCGTTTTGCTCGGTATACTCGTTTTACTAGTTTTGCTCGTTTTACTCGTTTTACTCGCTTTACTCGTTTTACTCGTTTAACTAGTTTTACTCGTTTTACTCGGTTTACTCGTTTTACTCGGTTTACTCGGTTTACTCGTTTTACTCGTTTTACTCGTTTTACTCGTTTTACTCGTTTTACTCGTTTCACTCGTTTCACTCGTTTTACTCGTTTTACTCGTTTTACTCGTTTTACTCGTTTCACTCGTTTCACTCGTTTTACTCGTTTTGCTCGTTTTACTCGTTTTGCTCGTTTTGCTCGTTTTGCTCGTTTTACTCGTTTTACTAGTTTTGCTCGTTTTACTCGTTTTACTCGTTTTACTCGTTTTACTCGTTTTACTCGTTTTACTCGTTTTACTAGTTTTACTCGTTTTACTAGTTTTATTCGTTTTACTCGTTTTACTAGTTTTACTCGTTTTACTCGTTTTACTCGTTTTACTCGTTTTACTCGTTTTACTCGTTTTACTCGTTTTACTCGTTTTACTCGTTTTACTCGTTTTACTCGTTTTACTCGTTTTACTCGTTTTACTCGTTTTACTCGTTTTACTCGTTTTACTCGTTTTACTCGTTTTACTCGTTTTACTCGTTTTACTCGTTTTACTCGTTTTACTCGTTTTACTCGTTTTACTCGTTTTGCTCGTTTTGCTCGTTTTGCTCGTTTTGCTCGTTTTGCTCGTTTTACTCGTTTTACTCGTTTTACTCGTTTTACTCGTTTTACTAGTTTTGCTCGTTTTACTCGTTTTACTCGTTTTACTCGTTTTACTCGTTTTACTCGTTTTACTCGATTTACTTGTTTTACTCGTTTTACTCGTTTTACTCGTTTTACTAGTTTTACTCGTTTTACTCGTTTTACTCGTTTTACTCGTTTTACTCGTTTTACTAGTTTTACTCGTTTTACTTGTTTTACTCGTTTTACTCGTTTTACTCGTTTTACTGGTTTTACTCGTTTTACTCGTTTTACTCGTTTTACTCGTTTTACCCGTTTTACTCGTTTTACTCGCTTTACTCGTTTTACTCGTTTTACTCGTTTTACTCGTTTTACTAGTTTTACTAGTTTTACTCGTTTTACTCGTATTACTCGTTTTACTAGTTTTGCTGGTTTTACTCGTTTTACTCGTTTTACTCGTTTTACTCGATTTACTTGTTTTACTCGTTTTACTCGTTTTACTCGTTTTACTTGTTTTACTCGTTTTACTCGTTTTACTCGTTTTACTCGTTTTACTCGTTTTACTCGTTTTACTCGTTTTACTAGTTTTACTAGTTTTACTCGTTTTACTCGTATTACTCGTTTTACTCGTTTTACTCGTTTTACTCGTTTTACTCGTTTTACTCGTTATACTCCTTTTACTAGTTTTACTCGTTTTACTCGTTTTACTCGTTTTACTCGTTTTACTCGTTTTACTCGTATTACTCGTTTTACCCGTTTTACTCGTTTTACTCGTTTTACTCGTTTTACTCGTTTTACTCGTTTTACTCGTTTTACTCGTTTTACTCGTTTTACTCGTTTTACTCGTTTAACTAGTTTTACTCGTTTTACTCGTTTTACTCGGTTTACTCGTTTTACTCGTTTTACTCGTTTTATTCGTTTTACTCGTTTTACTCGTTTTACTCGTTTTACTCGTTTTACTCGTTTTACTCGTTTTACTCGTTTTACTCGTTTTACTCGTTTTACTCGTTTTACTCGTTTTGCTCGTTTTACTCGTTTTGCTCGTTTTGCTCGTTTTACTCGTTTTACTAGTTTTGCTCGTTTTACTCGTTTTACTCGCTTTACTCGTTTTACTAGTTTTACTCGTTTTACTCGGTTTACTCGTTTTACTCGGTTTACTCGGTTTACTCGTTTTACTCGTTTTACTCGTTTTACTCGTTTTACTCGTTTTACTCGTTTTACTCGTTTCACTCGTTTCACTCGTTTTACTCGTTTTACTCGTTTTACTCGTTTTACTCGTTTCACTCGTTTCACTCGTTTTACTCGTTTTACTCGTTTTACTCGTTTTACTAGTTTTGCTCGTTTTACTCGTTTTACTCGATTTACTTGTTTTACTCGTTTTACTAGTTTTACTCGTTTTACTCGTTTTACTCGTTTTACTCGTTTTACTCGTTTTACTCGTTTTACTCGTTTTACTCGTTTTACTCGTTTTGCTCGTTTTACTCGTTTTACTCGTTTTACTCGTTTTACTCGTTTTACTCGTTTTACTCGTTTTACTCGTTTTACTCGTTTTACTCGTATTACTCGTATTACTCGTTTTACTCGTTTTACTCGTTTTACTCGTTTTACTCGTTTTACTCGTTTTACTCGTTTTACTCGTTTTACTAGTTTTACTCGTTTTACTCGTTTTACTCGTTTTACTCGTTTCACTCGTTTCACTCGTTTTACTCGTTTTACTCGTTTTACTCGTTTTACTCGTTTCACTCGTTTCACTCGTTTTACTCGTTTTGCTCGTTTTACTCGTTTTGCTCGTTTTGCTCGTTTTGCTCGTTTTACTCGTTTTACTAGTTTTGCTCGTTTTACTCGTTTTACTCGTTTTACTCGTTTTACTCGTTTTACTCGTTTTACTCGTTTTACTAGTTTTACTCGTTTTACTAGTTTTATTCGTTTTACTCGTTTTACTAGTTTTACTCGTTTTACTCGTTTTACTCGTTTTACTCGTTTTACTCGTTTTACTCGTTTTACTCGTTTTACTCGTTTTACTCGTTTTACTCGTTTTATTAGTTTTACTCGTTTCACTCGTTTTACTCGTTTTACTCGTTTTACTCGTTTTACTCGTTTTACTCGTTTTACTCGTTTTGCTCGTTTTACTAGTTTTGCTCGTTTTACTCGTTTTACTCGTTTTACTCGTTTTACTCGTTTTACTCGTTTTACTCGTTTTACTAGTTTTACTAGTTTTACTAGTTTTACTCGTATTACTCGTTTTACTCGTTTTACTCGTTTTACTCGTTTTACTCGTTTTACTCGTTTTACTCGTTTTGCTCGTTTTACTCGTTTTGCTCGTTTTGCTCGGTATACTCGTTTTACTAGTTTTGCTCGTTTTACTCGTTTTACTCGCTTTACTCGTTTTACTCGTTTAACTAGTTTTACTCGTTTTACTCGGTTTACTCGTTTTACTCGGTTTACTCGGTTTACTCGTTTTACTCGTTTTACTCGTTTTACTCGTTTTACTCGTTTTACTCGTTTCACTCGTTTCACTCGTTTTACTCGTTTTACTCGTTTTACTCGTTTTACTCGTTTCACTCGTTTCACTCGTTTTACTCGTTTTGCTCGTTTTACTCGTTTTGCTCGTTTTGCTCGTTTTGCTCGTTTTACTCGTTTTACTAGTTTTGCTCGTTTTACTCGTTTTACTCGTTTTACTCGTTTTACTCGTTTTACTCGTTTTACTCGTTTTACTAGTTTTACTCGTTTTACTAGTTTTATTCGTTTTACTCGTTTTACTAGTTTTACTCGTTTTACTCGTTTTACTCGTTTTACTCGTTTTACTCGTTTTACTCGTTTTACTCGTTTTACTCGTTTTACTCGTTTTACTCGTTTTATTAGTTTTACTCGTTTCACTCGTTTTACTCGTTTTACTCGTTTTACTCGTTTTACTCGTTTTACTCGTTTTACTCGTTTTACTCGTTTTACTCGTTTTACTCGTTTTACTCGTTTTACTCGTTTTGCTCGTTTTGCTCGTTTTGCTCGTTTTGCTCGTTTTGCTCGTTTTACTCGTTTTACTCGTTTTACTCGTTTTACTCGTTTTACTAGTTTTGCTCGTTTTACTCGTTTTACTCGTTTTACTCGTTTTACTCGTTTTACTCGTTTTACTCGATTTACTTGTTTTACTCGTTTTACTCGTTTTACTAGTTTTACTCGTTTTACTCGTTTTACTCGTTTTACTCGTTTTACTCGTTTTACTAGTTTTACTCGTTTTACTAGTTTTACTCGTTTTACTCGTTTTACTCGTTTTACTGGTTTTACTCGTTTTACTCGTTTTACTCGTTTTACTCGTTTTACCCGTTTTACTCGTTTTACTCGCTTTACTCGTTTTACTCGTTTTACTCGTTTTACTCGTTTTACTAGTTTTACTAGTTTTACTCGTTTTACTCGTATTACTCGTTTTACTAGTTTTGCTGGTTTTACTCGTTTTACTCGTTGTACTCGTTTTACTCGATTTACTTGTTTTACTCGTTTTACTCGTTTTACTCGTTTTACTTGTTTTACTCGTTTTACTCGTTTTACTCGTTTTACTCGTTTTACTCGTTTTACTCGTTTTACTCGTTTTACTCGTTTTACTAGTTTTACTAGTTTTACTCGTTTTACTCGTATTACTCGTTTTACTCGTTTTACTCGTTTTACTCGTTTTACTCGTTTTACTCGTTATACTCCTTTTACTAGTTTTACTCGTTTTACTCGTTTTACTCGTTTTACTCGTTTTACTCGTTTTACTCGTATTACTCGTTTTACCCGTTTTACTCGTTTTACTCGTTTTACTCGTTTTACTCGTTTTACTCGTTTTACTCGTTTTACTCGTTTTACTCGTTTTACTCGTTTTACTCGTTTAACTAGTTTTACTCGTTTTACTCGTTTTACTCGGTTTACTCGTTTTACTCGTTTTACTCGTTTTATTCGTTTTACTCGTTTTACTCGTTTTACTCGTTTTACTCGTTTTACTCGTTTTACTCGTTTTACTCGTTTTACTCGTTTTACTCGTTTTACTCGTTTTACTCGTTTTACTCGTTTTACTCGTTTTACTCGTTTTACTCGTTTAACTAGTTTTACTCGTTTTACTCGTTTTACTCGTTTTACTCGGTTTACTCGTTTTACTCGTTTTACTCGTTTTACTCGTTTTACTCGTTTTACTCGTTTTACTCGTTTTACTCGTTTTACTCGTTTTACTCGTTTTACTCGTTTTACTCGTTTTACTCGTTTAACTAGTTTTACTCGTTTTACTCGTTTTACTCGTTTTACTCGGTTTACTCGTTTTACTCGTTTTACTCGTTTTACTCGTTTTACTCGTTTTACTCGTTTTACTCGTTTTACTCGTTTTACTCGTTTTGCTCGTTTTACTCGTTTTACTCGTTTTACTCGTTTTACTAGTTTTGCTCGTTTTACTCGTTTTACTCGATTTACTTGTTTTACTCGTTTTACTAGTTTTACTCGTTTTACTCGTTTTACTCATTTTACTCGTTTTACTCGTTTTACTCGTTTTACTAGTTTTACTCGTTTTACTCGTTTTACTCGTTTTACTCGTTTTACTCGTTTTACTCGTTTTACTCGTTTTACTCGTTTTACTAGTTTTACTCGTTTTACTCGTTTTACTCGTTTTACTCGTTTTACTCGTTTTACTCGTTTTACTCGTTTTACTCGTTTTACTCGTTTTACTCGATTTACTTGTTTTACTCGTTTTACTCGTTTTACTAGTTTTACTAGTTTTACTCGTTTTACTCGTTTTACTCGTTTTACTAGTTTTACTCGTTTTACTCGTTTTACTAGTTTTACTCGTTTTACTCGTTTTACTCGTTTTACTGGTTTTACTCGTTTTACTCGTTTTACTCGTTTTACTCGTTTTACTCGTTTTACTCGTTTTACTCGTTTTACTCGTTTTACTCGTTTTACTCGTTTTACTCGTTTTACTAGTTTTACTAGTTTTACTAGTTTTACTCGTATTACTCGTTTTACTCGTTTTACTCGTTTTACTCGTTTTACTCGTTTTACTCGTTTTACTCGTTTTACTCGTTTTACTCGTTTTACTCGTTTTACTCGTTTTTACTCGTTTTACTCGTTTTACTCGTTTTACTCGTTTTACTCGTTTTACTCGTTTTACTCGTTTTACTCGTTTTACTAGTTTTACTCGTTTTACTAGTTTTATTCGTTTTACTCGTTTTACTCGTTTTACTCGTTTTACTCGTTTTACTCGTTTTACTCGTTTTACTCGTTTTACTCGTTTTACTCGTTTTGCTCGTTTTGCTCGTTTTACTCGTTTTGCTCGTTTTACTCGTTTTACTCGTTTTACTCGTTTTACTCGTTTTACTAGTTTTACTCGTATTACTCGTTTTACTCGTTTTACTCGTTTTACTCGTTTTACTCGTTTTACTCGTTTTGCTCGTTTTACTCGTTTTGCTCGTTTTGCTCGTTTTGCTCGTTTTGCTCGTTTTGCTCGTTTTACTCGTTTTACTCGTTTTACTAGTTTTGCTCGTTTTACTCGTTTTACTCGTTTTACTCGTTTTACTCGTTTTACTCGTTTTACTCGTTTTACTCGTTTTACTCGTTTTACTCGTTTTGCTCGTTTTACTCGTTTTGCTCGTTTTGCTCGTTTTGCTCGTTTTACTCGTTTTACTAGTTTTGCTCGTTTTACTCGTTTTACTCGTTTTACTCGTTTTACTCGTTTTACTCGTTTTACTCGTTTTACTAGTTTTACTCGTTTTACTAGTTTTATTCGTTTTACTCGTTTTACTAGTTTTACTCGTTTTACTCGTTTTACTCGTTTTACTCGTTTTACTCGTTTTACTCGTTTTACTCGTTTTACTCGTTTTACTCGTTTTACTCGTTTTATTAGTTTTACTCGTTTTACTCGTTTTACTCGTTTTACTCGTTTTACTCGTTTTACTCGTTTTACTCGTTTTACTCGTTTTACTCGTTTTACTCGTTTTACTCGTTTTACTCGTTTTACTCGTTTTACTCGTTTTACTCGTTTTACTCGTTTTACTCGTTTTACTCGTTTTACTCGTTTTGCTCGTTTTGCTCGTTTTGCTCGTTTTGCTCGTTTTGCTCGTTTTACTCGTTTTACTCGTTTTACTCGTTTTACTAGTTTTGCTCGTTTTACTCGTTTTACTCGTTTTACTCGTTTTACTCGTTTTACTCGTTTTACTCGATTTACTTGTTTTACTCGTTTTACTTGTTTTACTAGTTTTACTCGTTTTACTCGTTTTACTCGTTTTACTCGTTTTACTCGTTTTACTAGTTTTACTCGTTTTACTAGTTTTACTCGTTTTACTCGTTTTACTCGTTTTACTGGTTTTACTCGTTTTACTCGTTTTACTCGTTTTACTCGTTTTACCCGTTTTACTCGTTTTACTCGCTTTACTCGTTTTACTCGTTTTACTCGTTTTACTCGTTTTACTAGTTTTACTAGTTTTACTCGTTTTACTCGTATTACTCGTTTTACTAGTTTTGCTGGTTTTACTCGTTTTACTCGTTTTACTCGTTTTACTCGTTTTGCTCGTTTTACTCGTTTTACTCGTTTTACTCGTTTTACTAGTTTTGCTCGTTTTACTCGTTTTACTCGATTTACTCGATTTACTTGTTTTACTCGTTTTACTAGTTTTACTCGTTTTACTCGTTTTACTCGTTTTACTCGTTTTACTCGTTTTACTCGTTTTACTCGTTTTACTCGTTATACTCGTTTTACTCGTTTTACTCGTTTTACTCGTTTTACTCGTTTTACTCGTTTTACTCGTTTTACTCGTTTTACTCGTTTTGCTCGTTTTACTCGTTTTACTCGTTTTACTCGTTTTACTAGTTTTACTCGTTTAACTAGTTTTACTCGTTTTACTCGTTTTACTCGGTTTACTCGTTTTACTCGTTTTACTCGTTTTACTAGTTTTACTAGTTTTACTCGTTTTACTCGTATTACTCGTTTTACTAGTTTTGCTGGTTTTACTCGTTTTACTCGTTTTACTCGTTTTACTCGTTTTGCTCGTTTTACTCGTTTTACTCGTTTTACTCGTTTTACTAGTTTTGCTCGTTTTACTCGTTTTATTCGATTTACTTGTTTTACTCGTTTTACTCGTTTTACTAGTTTTACTCGTTTTACTCGTTTTACTCGTTTTACTTGTTTTACTCGTTTTACTCGTTTTACTCGTTTTACTCGTTTTACTCGTTTTACTCGTTTTACTCGTTTTACTCGTTTTACTCGTTTTACTCGTTTTACTCGTTTTACTCGTTTTGCTCGTTTTACTCGTTTTACTCGTTTTACTCGTTTTACTAGTTTTGCTCGTTTTACTCGTTTTACTCGATTTACTTGTTTTACTCGTTTTACTCGTTTTACTAGTTTTACTCGTTTTACTCGTTTTACTCGTTTTACTCGTTTTACTCGTTTTACTCGTTTTACTCGTTTTACACGTTTTACTAGTTTTACTAGTTTTACTCGTTTTACTCGTATTACTGTTTTACTCGTTTTACTCGTTTTACTCGTTTTACTCGTTTTACTCGTTATACTCCTTTTACTAGTTTTACTCGTTTTACTCGTTTTACTCGTTTTACTCGTTTTACTCGTTTTACCCGTTTTACTCGTTTTACTCGTTTTACTCGTTTTACTCGTTTTACTCGTTTTACTCGTTTTACTCGTTTTACTCGTTTTACTCGTTTTACTCGTTTTACTCGTTTTACTCGTTTAACTAGTTTTACTCGTTTTACTCGTTTTACTCGGTTTACTCGTTTTACTCGTTTTACTCGTTTTATTCGTTTTACTCGTTTTACTCGTTTTACTCGTTTTACTCGTTTTACTCGTTTTACTCGTTTTACTCGTTTTACTCGTTTTACTCGTTTTACTCGTTTTACTCGTTTTACTCGTTTTACTCGTTTTACTCGTTTTACTCGTTTTACTCGTTTTACTCGTTTTACTCGTTTTACTCGTTTTACTCGTTTTACTCGTTTTACTCGTTTTACTCGTTTTACTCGTTTTGCTCGTTTTACTAGTTTTGCTCGTTTTACTCGTTTTACTCGTTTTACTCGTTTTACTCGTTTTACTCGTTTTACTCGTTTTACTAGTTTTACTAGTTTTACTAGTTTTACTCGTATTACTCGTTTTACTCGTTTTACTCGTTTTACTCGTTTTACTCGTTTTACTCGTTTTACTCGTTTTACTCGTTTTACTCGTTTTACTCGTTTTGCTCGTTTTACTAGTTTTGCTCGTTTTACTCGTTTTACTCGTTTTACTCGTTTTACTCGTTTTACTCGTTTTACTCGTTTTACTAGTTTTACTAGTTTTACTAGTTTTACTCGTATTACTCGTTTTACTCGTTTTACTCGTTTTACTCGTTTTACTCGTTTTACTCGTTTTACTCGTTTTGCTCGTTTTACTCGTTTTGCTCGTTTTGCTCGGTATACTCGTTTTACTAGTTTTGCTCGTTTTACTCGTTTTACTCGCTTTACTCGTTTTACTCGTTTAACTAGTTTTACTCGTTTTACTCGGTTTACTCGTTTTACTCGGTTTACTCGGTTTACTCGTTTTACTCGTTTTACTCGTTTTACTCGTTTTACTCGTTTTACTCGTTTCACTCGTTTCACTCGTTTTACTCGTTTTACTCGTTTTACTCGTTTTACTCGTTTCACTCGTTTCACTCGTTTTACTCGTTTTGCTCGTTTTACTCGTTTTGCTCGTTTTGCTCGTTTTGCTCGTTTTACTCGTTTTACTAGTTTTGCTCGTTTTACTCGTTTTACTCGTTTTACTCGTTTTACTCGTTTTACTCGTTTTACTAGTTTTACTCGTTTTACTAGTTTTATTCGTTTTACTCGTTTTACTAGTTTTACTCGTTTTACTCGTTTTACTCGTTTTACTCGTTTTACTCGTTTTACTCGTTTTACTCGTTTTACTCGTTTTACTCGTTTTACTCGTTTTACTCGTTTTATTAGTTTTACTCGTTTTACTCGTTTTACTCGTTTTACTCGTTTTACTCGTTTTACTCGTTTTACTCGTTTTACTCGTTTTACTCGTTTTACTCGTTTTACTCGTTTTACTAGTTTTGCTCGTTTTACTCGTTTTACTCGTTTTACTCGTTTTACTCGTTTTACTCGTTTTACTCGATTTACTTGTTTTACTCGTTTTACTCGTTTTACTAGTTTTACTCGTTTTACTCGTTTTACTCGTTTTACTCGTTTTACTCGTTTTACTAGTTTTACTCGTTTTACTAGTTTTACTCGTTTTACTCGTTTTACTCGTTTTACTGGTTTTACTCGTTTTACTCGTTTTACTCGTTTTACTCGTTTTACCCGTTTTACTCGTTTTACTCGCTTTACTCGTTTTACTCGTTTTACTCGTTTTACTCGTTTTACTAGTTTTACTAGTTTTACTCGTTTTACTCGTATTACTCGTTTTACTAGTTTTGCTGGTTTTACTCGTTTTACTCGTTTTACTCGTTTTACTCGATTTACTTGTTTTACTCGTTTTACTCGTTTTACTCGTTTTACTTGTTTTACTCGTTTTACTCGTTTTACTCGTTTTACTCGTTTTACTCGTTTTACTCGTTTTACTCGTTTTACTCGTTTTACTAGTTTTACTAGTTTTACTCGTTTTACTCGTATTACTCGTTTTACTCGTTTTACTCGTTTTACTCGTTTTACTCGTTTTACTATTTATACTCCTTTTACTAGTTTTACTCGTTTTACTCGTTTTACTCGTTTTACTCGTTTTACTCGTTTTACTCGTATTACTCGTTTTACCCGTTTTACTCGTTTTACTCGTTTTACTCGTTTTACTCGTTTTACTCGTTTTACTCGTTTTACTCGTTTTACTCGTTTTACTCGTTTTACTCGTTTAACTAGTTTTACTCGTTTTACTCGTTTTACTCGGTTTACTCGTTTTACTCGTTTTACTCGTTTTATTCGTTTTACTCGTTTTACTCGTTTTACTCGTTTTACTCGTTTTACTCGTTTTACTCGTTTTACTCGTTTTACTCGTTTTACTCGTTTTACTCGTTTTACTCGTTTTACTCGTTTTACTCGTTTTACTCGTTTTACTCGTTTTACTCGTTTTACTCGTTTTACTCGTTTTACTCGTTTTACTCGTTTTACTCGTTTTACTCGTTTTACTCGTTTTGCTCGTTTTACTAGTTTTGCTCGTTTTACTCGTTTTACTTGTTTTACTCGTTTTACTCGTTTTACTCGTTTTACTCGTTTTACTCGTTTTACTCGTTTTACTCGTTTTACTCGTTTTACTCGTTTTACTCGTTTTACTCGTTTTACTAGTTTTACTAGTTTTACTCGTTTTACTCGTATTACTCGTTTTACTCGTTTTACTCGTTTTACTCGTTTTACTCGTTTTACTCGTTATACTCCTTTTACTAGTTTTACTCGTTTTACTCGTTTTACTCGTTTTACTCGTTTTACTCGTTTTACTCGTATTACTCGTTTTACCCGTTTTACTCGTTTTACTCGTTTTACTCGTTTTACTCGTTTTACTCGTTTTACTCGTTTTACTCGTTTTACTCGTTTTACTCGTTTTACTCGTTTAACTAGTTTTACTCGTTTTACTCGTTTTACTCGGTTTACTCGTTTTACTCGTTTTACTCGTTTTATTCGTTTTACTCGTTTTACTCGTTTTACTCGTTTTACTCGTTTTACTCGTTTTACTCGTTTTACTCGTTTTACTCGTTTTACTCGTTTTACTCGTTTTACTCGTTTTACTCGTTTTACTCGTTTTACTCGTTTTACTCGTTTTACTCGTTTTACTCGTTTTACTCGTTTTACTCGTTTTACTCGTTTTACTCGTTTTACTCGTTTTGCTCGTTTTACTAGTTTTGCTCGTTTTACTCGTTTTACTTGTTTTACTCGTTTTACTCGTTTTACTCGTTTTACTCGTTTTACTAGTTTTACTAGTTTTACTAGTTTTACTCGTATTACTCGTTTTACTCGTTTTACTCGTTTTACTCGTTTTACTCGTTTTACTCGTTTTACTCGTTTTACTCGTTTTACTCGTTTTACTCGTTTTACTCGTTTTGCTCGTTTTACTAGTTTTGCTCGTTTTACTCGTTTTACTCGTTTTACTCGTTTTACTCGTTTTACTCGTTTTACTCGTTTTACTAGTTTTACTAGTTTTACTAGTTTTACTCGTATTACTCGTTTTACTCGTTTTACTCGTTTTACTCGTTTTACTCGTTTTACTCGTTTTGCTCGTTTTACTCGTTTTGCTCGTTTTGCTCGTTTTACTCGTTTTACTAGTTTTGCTCGTTTTACTCGTTTTACTCGCTTTACTCGTTTTACTCGTTTAACTAGTTTTACTCGTTTTACTCGTTTTACTCGTTTTACTCGTTTTACTCGTTTTACTCGTTTTGCTCGTTTTACTAGTTTTGCTCGTTTTACTCGTTTTACTCGTTTTACTCGTTTTACTCGTTTTACTCGTTTTACTCGTTTTACTAGTTTTACTAGTTTTACTAGTTTTACTCGTATTACTCGTTTTACTCGTTTTACTCGTTTTACTCGTTTTACTCGTTTTACTCGTTTTACTCGTTTTGCTCGTTTTACTCGTTTTGCTCGTTTTGCTCGGTATACTCGTTTTACTAGTTTTGCTCGTTTTACTCGTTTTACTCGCTTTACTCGTTTTACTCGTTTAACTAGTTTTACTCGTTTTACTCGGTTTACTCGTTTTACTCGGTTTACTCGGTTTACTCGTTTTACTCGTTTTACTCGTTTTACTCGTTTTACTCGTTTTACTCGTTTCACTCGTTTCACTCGTTTTACTCGTTTTACTCGTTTTACTCGTTTTACTCGTTTCACTCGTTTCACTCGTTTTACTCGTTTTGCTCGTTTTACTCGTTTTGCTCGTTTTGCTCGTTTTGCTCGTTTTACTCGTTTTACTAGTTTTGCTCGTTTTACTCGTTTTACTCGTTTTACTCGTTTTACTCGTTTTACTCGTTTTACTAGTTTTACTCGTTTTACTAGTTTTATTCGTTTTACTCGTTTTACTAGTTTTACTCGTTTTACTCGTTTTACTCGTTTTACTCGTTTTACTCGTTTTACTCGTTTTACTCGTTTTACTCGTTTTACTCGTTTTACTCGTTTTATTAGTTTTACTCGTTTTACTCGTTTTACTCGTTTTACTCGTTTTACTCGTTTTACTCGTTTTACTCGTTTTACTCGTTTTACTCGTTTTACTCGTTTTACTCGTTTTACTCGTTTTACTCGTTTTGCTCGTTTTGCTCGTTTTGCTCGTTTTGCTCGTTTTGCTCGTTTTACTCGTTTTACTCGTTTTACTCGTTTTACTCGTTTTACTAGTTTTGCTCGTTTTACTCGTTTTACTCGTTTTACTCGTTTTACTCGTTTTACTCGTTTTACTCGATTTACTTGTTTTACTCGTTTTACTCGTTTTACTAGTTTTACTCGTTTTACTCGTTTTACTCGTTTTACTCGTTTTACTCGTTTTACTAGTTTTACTCGTTTTACTAGTTTTACTCGTTTTACTCGTTTTACTGGTTTTACTCGTTTTACTCGTTTTACTCGTTTTACTCGTTTTACCCGTTTTACTCGTTTTACTCGCTTTACTCGTTTTACTCGTTTTACTCGTTTTACTCGTTTTACTAGTTTTACTAGTTTTACTCGTTTTACTCGTATTACTCGTTTTACTAGTTTTGCTGGTTTTACTCGTTTTACTCGTTTTACTCGTTTTACTCGATTTACTTGTTTTACTCGTTTTACTCGTTTTACTCGTTTTACTTGTTTTACTCGTTTTACTCGTTTTACTCGTTTTACTCGTTTTACTCGTTTTACTCGTTTTACTCGTTTTACTCGTTTTACTAGTTTTACTAGTTTTACTCGTTTTACTCGTATTACTCGTTTTACTCGTTTTACTCGTTTTACTCGTTTTACTCGTTTTACTCGTTATACTCCTTTTACTAGTTTTACTCGTTTTACTCGTTTTACTCGTTTTACTCGTTTTACTCGTTTTACTCGTTTTACTCGTTTTACTCGTTTTACTCGTTTTACTCGTTTTACTCGTTTTACTCGTTTTACTCGTTTTACTCGTTTTACTCGTTTTACTCGTTTTACTCGTTTAACTAGTTTTACTCGTTTTACTCGTTTTACTCGGTTTACTCGTTTTACTCGTTTTACTCGTTTTATTCGTTTTACTCGTTTTACTCGTTTTACTCGTTTTACTCGTTTTACTCGTTTTACTCGTTTTACTCGTTTTACTCGTTTTACTCGTTTTACTCGTTTTACTCGTTTTACTCGTTTTACTCGTTTTACTCGTTTTACTCGTTTTACTCGTTTTACTCGTTTTACTCGTTTTACTCGTTTTACTCGTTTTACTCGTTTTGCTCGTTTTACTAGTTTTGCTCGTTTTACTCGTTTTACTTGTTTTACTCGTTTTACTCGTTTTACTCGTTTTACTCGTTTTACTCGTTTTACTCGTTTTACTCGTTTTACTCGTTTTACTCGTTTTACTCGTTTTACTAGTTTTACTAGTTTTACTCGTTTTACTCGTATTACTCGTTTTACTCGTTTTACTCGTTTTACTAGTTTTACTCGTTTTACTAGTTTTATTCGTTTTACTCGTTTTACTAGTTTTACTCGTTTTACTCGTTTTACTCGTTTTACTCGTTTTACTCGTTTTACTCGTTTTACTCGTTTTACTCGTTTTACTCGTTTTACTCGTTTTACTCGTTTTATTAGTTTTACTCGTTTTACTCGTTTTACTCGTTTTACTCGTTTTACTCGTTTTACTCGTTTTACTCGTTTTACTCGTTTTACTCGTTTTACTCGTTTTACTCGTTTTACTCGTTTTACTAGTTTTGCTCGTTTTACTCGTTTTACTCGTTTTACTCGTTTTACTCGTTTTACTCGATTTACTTGTTTTACTCGTTTTACTCGTTTTACTAGTTTTACTCGTTTTACTCGTTTTACTCGTTTTACTCGTTTTACTCGTTTTACTAGTTTTACTCGTTTTACTAGTTTTACTCGTTTTACTCGTTTTACTCGTTTTACTGGTTTTACTCGTTTTACTCGTTTTACTCGTTTTACTCGTTTTACCCGTTTTACTCGTTTTACTCGCTTTACTCGTTTTACTCGTTTTACTCGTTTTACTCGTTTTACTAGTTTTACTAGTTTTACTCGTTTTACTCGTATTACTCGTTTTACTAGTTTTGCTGGTTTTACTCGTTTTACTCGTTTTACTCGTTTTACTCGATTTACTTGTTTTACTCGTTTTACTCGTTTTACTCGTTTTACTTGTTTTACTCGTTTTACTCGTTTTACTCGTTTTACTCGTTTTACTCGTTTTACTCGTTTTACTCGTTTTACTCGTTTTACTAGTTTTACTAGTTTTACTCGTTTTACTCGTATTACTCGTTTTACTCGTTTTACTCGTTTTACTCGTTTTACTCGTTTTACTATTTATACTCCTTTTACTAGTTTTACTCGTTTTACTCGTTTTACTCGTTTTACTCGTTTTACTCGTTTTACTCGTATTACTCGTTTTACCCGTTTTACTCGTTTTACTCGTTTTACTCGTTTTACTCGTTTTTACTCGTTTTACTCGTTTTACTCGTTTTACTCGTTTTACTCGTTTTACTCGTTTAACTAGTTTTACTCGTTTTACTCGTTTTACTCGGTTTACTCGTTTTACTCGTTTTACTCGTTTTATTCGTTTTACTCGTTTTACTCGTTTTACTCGTTTTACTCGTTTTACTCGTTTTACTCGTTTTACTCGTTTTACTCGTTTTACTCGTTTTACTCGTTTTACTCGTTTTACTCGTTTTACTCGTTTTACTCGTTTTACTCGTTTTACTCGTTTTACTCGTTTTACTCGTTTTACTCGTTTTACTCGTTTTACTCGTTTTACTCGTTTTGCTCGTTTTACTAGTTTTGCTCGTTTTACTCGTTTTACTTGTTTTACTCGTTTTACTCGTTTTACTCGTTTTACTCGTTTTACTCGTTTTACTCGTTTTACTCGTTTTACTCGTTTTACTCGTTTTACTCGTTTTACTCGTTTTACTAGTTTTACTAGTTTTACTCGTTTTACTCGTATTACTCGTTTTACTCGTTTTACTCGTTTTACTCGTTTTACTCGTTTTACTCGTTATACTCCTTTTACTAGTTTTACTCGTTTTACTCGTTTTACTCGTTTTACTCGTTTTACTCGTTTTACTCGTATTACTCGTTTTACCCGTTTTACTCGTTTTACTCGTTTTACTCGTTTTATCGTTTTACTCGTTTTACTCGTTTTACTCGTTTTACTCGTTTTACTCGTTTTACTCGTTTAACTAGTTTTACTCGTTTTACTCGTTTTACTCGGTTTACTCGTTTTACTCGTTTTACTCGTTTTATTCGTTTTACTCGTTTTACTCGTTTTACTCGTTTTACTCGTTTTACTCGTTTTACTCGTTTTACTCGTTTTACTCGTTTTACTCGTTTTACTCGTTTTACTCGTTTTACTCGTTTTACTCGTTTTACTCGTTTTACTCGTTTTACTCGTTTTACTCGTTTTACTCGTTTTACTCGTTTTACTCGTTTTACTCGTTTTGCTCGTTTTACTAGTTTTGCTCGTTTTACTCGTTTTACTTGTTTTACTCGTTTTACTCGTTTTACTCGTTTTACTCGTTTTACTAGTTTTACTAGTTTTACTAGTTTTACTCGTATTACTCGTTTTACTCGTTTTACTCGTTTTACTCGTTTTACTCGTTTTACTCGTTTTACTCGTTTTACTCGTTTTTACTCGTTTTACTCGTTTTACTCGTTTTGCTCGTTTTACTAGTTTTGCTCGTTTTACTCGTTTTACTCGTTTTACTCGTTTTACTCGTTTTACTCGTTTTACTCGTTTTACTAGTTTTACTAGTTTTACTAGTTTTACTCGTATTACTCGTTTTACTCGTTTTACTCGTTTTACTCGTTTTACTCGTTTTACTCGTTTTGCTCGTTTTACTCGTTTTGCTCGTTTTGCTCGTTTTACTCGTTTTACTAGTTTTGCTCGTTTTACTCGTTTTACTCGCTTTACTCGTTTTACTCGTTTAACTAGTTTTACTCGTTTTACTCGTTTTACTCGTTTTACTCGTTTTACTCGTTTTACTCGTTTTGCTCGTTTTACTAGTTTTGCTCGTTTTACTCGTTTTACTCGTTTTACTCGTTTTACTCGTTTTACTCGTTTTACTCGTTTTACTAGTTTTACTAGTTTTACTAGTTTTACTCGTATTACTCGTTTTACTCGTTTTACTCGTTTTACTCGTTTTACTCGTTTTACTCGTTTTACTCGTTTTGCTCGTTTTACTCGTTTTGCTCGTTTTGCTCGGTATACTCGTTTTACTAGTTTTGCTCGTTTTACTCGTTTTACTCGCTTTACTCGTTTTACTCGTTTAACTAGTTTTACTCGTTTTACTCGGTTTACTCGTTTTACTCGGTTTACTCGGTTTACTCGTTTTACTCGTTTTACTCGTTTTACTCGTTTTACTCGTTTTACTCGTTTCACTCGTTTCACTCGTTTTACTCGTTTTACTCGTTTTACTCGTTTTACTCGTTTCACTCGTTTCACTCGTTTTACTCGTTTTGCTCGTTTTACTCGTTTTGCTCGTTTTGCTCGTTTTGCTCGTTTTACTCGTTTTACTAGTTTTGCTCGTTTTACTCGTTTTACTCGTTTTACTCGTTTTACTCGTTTTACTCGTTTTACTAGTTTTACTCGTTTTACTAGTTTTATTCGTTTTACTCGTTTTACTAGTTTTACTCGTTTTACTCGTTTTACTCGTTTTACTCGTTTTACTCGTTTTACTCGTTTTACTCGTTTTACTCGTTTTATTAGTTTTACTCGTTTTACTCGTTTTACTCGTTTTACTCGTTTTACTCGTTTTACTCGTTTTACTCGTTTTACTCGTTTTACTCGTTTTACTCGTTTTACTCGTTTTACTCGTTTTACTCGTTTTGCTCGTTTTGCTCGTTTTGCTCGTTTTGCTCGTTTTGCTCGTTTTACTCGTTTTACTCGTTTACTCGTTTTACTCGTTTTACTAGTTTTGCTCGTTTTACTCGTTTTACTCGTTTTACTCGTTTTACTCGTTTTACTCGTTTTACTCGATTTACTTGTTTTACTCGTTTTACTCGTTTTACTAGTTTTACTCGTTTTACTCGTTTTACTCGTTTTACTCGTTTTACTCGTTTTACTAGTTTTACTCGTTTTACTAGTTTTACTCGTTTTACTCGTTTTACTGGTTTTACTCGTTTTACTCGTTTTACTCGTTTTACTCGTTTTACCCGTTTTACTCGTTTTACTCGCTTTACTCGTTTTACTCGTTTTACTCGTTTTACTCGTTTTACTAGTTTTACTAGTTTTACTCGTTTTACTCGTATTACTCGTTTTACTAGTTTTGCTGGTTTTACTCGTTTTACTCGTTTTACTCGTTTTACTCGATTTACTTGTTTTACTCGTTTTACTCGTTTTACTCGTTTTACTTGTTTTACTCGTTTTACTCGTTTTACTCGTTTTACTCGTTTTACTCGTTTTACTCGTTTTACTCGTTTTACTCGTTTTACTAGTTTTACTAGTTTTACTCGTTTTACTCGTATTACTCGTTTTACTCGTTTTACTCGTTTTACTCGTTTTACTCGTTTTACTCGTTATACTCCTTTTACTAGTTTTACTCGTTTTACTCGTTTTACTCGTTTTACTCGTTTTACTCGTTTTACTCGTTTTACTCGTTTTACTCGTTTTACTCGTTTTACTCGTTTTACTCGTTTTACTCGTTTTACTCGTTTTACTCGTTTTACTCGTTTTACTCGTTTTACTCGTTTAACTAGTTTTACTCGTTTTACTCGTTTTACTCGGTTTACTCGTTTTACTCGTTTTACTCGTTTTATTCGTTTTACTCGTTTTACTCGTTTTACTCGTTTTACTCGTTTTACTCGTTTTACTCGTTTTACTCGTTTTACTCGTTTTACTCGTTTTACTCGTTTTACTCGTTTTACTCGTTTTACTCGTTTTACTCGTTTTACTCGTTTTACTCGTTTTACTCGTTTTACTCGTTTTACTCGTTTTGCTCGTTTACTAGTTTTGCTCGTTTTACTCGTTTTACTTGTTTTACTCGTTTTACTCGTTTTACTCGTTTTACTCGTTTTACTCGTTTTACTCGTTTTACTCGTTTTACTCGTTTTACTCGTTTTACTCGTTTTACTAGTTTTACTAGTTTTACTCGTTTTACTCGTATTACTCGTTTTACTCGTTTTACTCGTTTTACTCGTTTTACTCGTTTTACTCGTTATACTCCTTTTACTAGTTTTACTCGTTTTACTCGTTTTACTCGTTTTACTCGTTTTACTCGTTTTACTCGTATTACTCGTTTTACCCGTTTTACTCGTTTTACTCGTTTTACTCGTTTTACTCGTTTTACTCGTTTTACTCGTTTTACTCGTTTTACTCGTTTTACTCGTTTTACTCGTTTAACTAGTTTTACTCGTTTTACTCGGTTTACTCGTTTTACTCGTTTTACTCGTTTTATTCGTTTTACTCGTTTTACTCGTTTTACTCGTTTTACTCGTTTTACTCGTTTTACTCGTTTTACTCGTTTTACTCGTTTTACTCGTTTTACTCGTTTTACTCGTTTTACTCGTTTTACTCGTTTTACTCGTTTTACTCGTTTTACTCGTTTTACTCGTTTTACTCGTTTTACTCGTTTTACTCGTTTACTCGTTTTGCTCGTTTTACTAGTTTTGCTCGTTTTACTCGTTTTACTTGTTTTACTCGTTTTACTCGTTTTACTCGTTTTACTCGTTTTGCTCGTTTTACTAGTTTTGCTCGTTTTACTCGTTTTACTAGTTTTACTAGTTTTACTCGTATTACTCGTTTTACTCGTTTTACTCGTTTTACTCGTTTTACTCGTTTTACTCGTTTTGCTCGTTTTACTCGTTTTGCTCGTTTTGCTCGTTTTACTCGTTTTACTAGTTTTGCTCGTTTTACTCGTTTTACTCGCTTTACTCGTTTTACTCGTTTAACTAGTTTTACTCGTTTTACTCGGTTTACTCGTTTTACTCGGTTTACTCGGTTTACTCGTTTTACTCGTTTTACTCGTTTTACTCGTTTTACTCGTTTTACTCGTTTCACTCGTTTCACTCGTTTTACTCGTTTTACTCGTTTTACTCGTTTTACTCGTTTCACTCGTTTCACTCGTTTTACTCGTTTTACTCGTTTTACTCGTTTTACTAGTTTTGCTCGTTTTACTCGTTTTACTCGTTTTACTCGTTTTACTCGTTTTACTCGTTTTACTCGTTTTACTCGTTTTACTCGTTTTACTCGTTTTACTCGTTTTACTCGTTTTGCTCGTTTTACTAGTTTTGCTCGTTTTACTCGTTTTACTTGTTTTACTCGTTTTACTCGTTTTACTCGTTTTACTCGTTTTACTAGTTTTACTAGTTTTACTAGTTTTACTCGTATTACTCGTTTTACTCGTTTTACTCGTTTTACTCGTTTTACTCGTTTTACTCGTTTTACTCGTTTTACTCGTTTTACTCGTTTTACTCGTTTTACTCGTTTTGCTCGTTTTGCTCGTTTTACTCGATTTACTCGTTTTACTCGTTTTACTAGTTTTGCTCGTTTTACTCGTTTTACTCGTTTTACTCGTTTTACTCGTTTTACTCGTTTTACTCGTTTTACTCGTTTTGCTCGTTTTACTCGTTTTACTCGTTTTACTCGTTTTACTAGTTTTACTAGTTTTACTCGTTTTACTCGTTTTACTCGTTTTACTCGTTTTACTCGTTTTACTCGTTTTACTCGTTTTACTCGTTTTACCCGTTTTACTCGTTTTACTCGTTTTACTCGTTTTACTCGTTTTACTCGTTTTACTCGTTTTACTCGTTTTACTCGTTTTACTCGTTTTACTCGTTTTACTAGTTTTACTAGTTTTACTCGTTTTACTCGTATTACTCGTTTTACTAGTTTTGCTGGTTTTACTCGTTTTACTCGTTTTTACTCGTTTTACTCGATTTACTTGTTTTACTCGTTTTACTCGTTTTACTTGTTTTACTCGTTTTACTCGTTTTACTCGTTTTACTCGTTTTACTCGGTTTACTCGTTTTACTCGTTTTACTCGTTTTATTCGTTTTACTCGTTTTACTCGTTTTACTCGTTTTACTCGTTTTACTCGTTTTACTCGTTTTACTCGTTTTACTCGTTTTACTCGTTTTACTCGTTTTACTCGTTTTACTCGTTTTACTCGTTTTACTCGTTTTACTCGTTTTACTCGTTTTACTCGTTTTACTCGTTTTACTCGTTTTACTCGTTTTACTCGTTTTGCTCGTTTTACTAGTTTTGCTCGTTTTACTCGTTTTACTTGTTTTACTCGTTTTACTCGTTTTACTCGTTTTACTCGTTTTACTAGTTTTACTAGTTTTACTAGTTTTACTCGTATTACTCGTTTTACTCGTTTTACTCGTTTTACTCGTTTTACTCGTTTTACTCGTTTTACTCGTTTTACTCGTTTTACTCGTTTTACTCGTTTTACTCGTTTTACTCGTTTTGCTCGTTTTACTAGTTTTGCTCGTTTTACTCGTTTTACTCGTTTTACTCGTTTTACTCGTTTTACTCGTTTTACTCGTTTTACTAGTTTTACTAGTTTTACTAGTTTTACTCGTATTACTCGTTTTACTCGTTTTACTCGTTTTACTCGTTTTACTCGTTTTACTCGTTTTGCTCGTTTTACTCGTTTTGCTCGTTTTGCTCGTTTTACTCGTTTTACTAGTTTTGCTCGTTTTACTCGTTTTACTCGCTTTACTCGTTTTACTCGTTTAACTAGTTTTACTCGTTTTACTCGGTTTACTCGTTTTACTCGGTTTACTCGGTTTACTCGTTTTACTCGTTTTACTCGTTTTACTCGTTTTACTCGTTTTACTCGTTTCACTCGTTTCACTCGTTTTACTCGTTTTACTCGTTTTACTCGTTTTACTCGTTTCACTCGTTTCACTCGTTTTACTCGTTTTACTCGTTTTACTCGTTTTACTAGTTTTGCTCGTTTTACTCGTTTTACTCGATTTACTTGTTTTACTCGTTTTACTAGTTTTACTCGTTTTACTCGTTTTACTCGTTTTACTCGTTTTACTCGTTTTACTCGTTTTACTCGTTTTACTCGTTTTGCTCGTTTTACTCGTTTTACTCGTTTTACTCGTTTTACTAGTTTTGCTCGTTTTACTCGTTTTACTCGATTTACTTGTTTTACTCGTTTTACTTGTTTTACTCGTTTTACTCGTTTTACTCGTTTTACTCGTTTTACTCGTTTTACTCGTTTTACTCGTTTTACTCGTTTTACTCGTTTTACTCGTTTTACTCGTTTTACTCGTTTTGCTCGTTTTACTCGTTTTACTCGTTTTACTCGTTTTACTAGTTTTGCTCGTTTTACTCGTTTTACTCGATTTACTTGTTTTACTCGTTTTACTCGTTTTACTAGTTTTACTCGTTTTACTCGTTTTACTCGTTTTACTCGTTTTACTCGTTTTACTCGTTTTACTCGTTTTACTAGTTTTACTAGTTTTACTCGTTTTACTCGTATTACTCGTTTTACTCGTTTTACTCGTTTTACTCGTTTTACTCGTTTTACTCGTTTTACTCGTTATACTCGTTTTACTAGTTTTACTCGTTTTACTCGTTTTACTCGTTTTACTCGTTTTACTCGTTTTACTCGTTTTACCCGTTTTACTCGTTTTACTCGTTTTACTCGTTTTACTCGTTTTACTCGTTTTACTCGTTTTACTCGTTTTACTCGTTTTACTCGTTTTACTCGTTTAACTAGTTTTACTCGTTTTACTCGTTTTTACTCGTTTTACTCGGTTTACTCGTTTTACTCGTTTTACTCGTTTTACTCGTTTTACTCGTTTTACTCGTTTTACTCGTTTTACTCGTTTTACTCGTTTTACTCGTTTTACTCGTTTTACTCGTTTTACTCGTTTTACTCGTTTTGCTCGTTTTACTAGTTTTGCTCGTTTTACTCGTTTTACTCGTTTTACTCGTTTTACTCGTTTTACTCGTTTTACTCGTTTTACTCGTTTTACTCGTTTTACTCGTTTTACTAGTTTTACTAGTTTTACTAGTTTTACTCGTATTACTCGTTTTACTCGTTTTACTCGTTTTACTCGTTTTACTCGTTTTACTCGTTTACTCGTTTTACTCGTTTTACTCGTTTTGCTCGTTTTGCTCGTTTTACTCGTTTTACTCGTTTTACTCGTTTTACTAGTTTGCTCGTTTTACTCGTTTTACTCGTTTTACTCGTTTTACTCGTTTTACTCGTTTTACTCGTTTTACTCGTTTTGCTCGTTTTACTCGTTTTACTCGTTTTACTCGTTTTACTAGTTTTACTAGTTTTACTCGTTTTACTCGTTTTACTCGTTTTACTCGTTTTACTCGTTTTACTCGTTTTACTCGTTTTACTCGTTTTACCCGTTTTACTCGTTTTACTCGTTTTACTCGTTTTACTCGTTTTACTCGTTTTACTCGTTTTACTCGTTTTACTCGTTTTACTCGTTTTACTCGTTTTACTAGTTTTACTAGTTTTACTCGTTTTACTCGTATTACTCGTTTTACTAGTTTTGCTGGTTTTACTCGTTTTACTCGTTTTACTCGTTTTACTCGATTTACTTGTTTTACTCGTTTTACTCGTTTTACTTGTTTTACTCGTTTTACTCGTTTTACTCGTTTTACTCGTTTTACTCGTTTTACTCGTTTTACTCGTTTTACTCGTTTTACTCGTTTTACTCGTTTTACTCGTTTTGCTCGTTTTACTCGTTTTACTCGTTTTACTCGTTTTACTCGTTTTACTCGTTTTACTCGTTTTACTCGTTTAACTAGTTTTACTCGTTTTACTCGTTTTACTCGTTTTACTCGGTTTACTCGTTTTACTCGTTTTACTCGTTTTACTCGTTTTACTCGTTTTACTCGTTTTACTCGTTTTACTCGTTTTACTCGTTTTACTCGTTTTACTCGTTTTGCTCGTTTTACTAGTTTTGCTCGTTTTACTCGTTTTACTCGTTTTACTCGTTTTACTCGTTTTACTCGTTTTACTCGTTTTACTCGTTTTACTCGTTTTACTCGTTTTACTCGTTTTACTCGTTTTACTAGTTTTACTAGTTTTACTAGTTTTACTCGTATTACTCGTTTTACTCGTTTTACTCGTTTTACTCGTTTTACTCGTTTTACTCGTTTTACTCGTTTTACTCGTTTTACTCGTTTTACTCGTTTTGCTCGTTTTGCTCGTTTTACTCGTTTTACTCGTTTTACTCGTTTTACTAGTTTTGCTCGTTTTACTCGTTTTACTCGTTTTACTCGTTTTACTCGTTTTACTCGTTTTACTCGTTTTACTCGTTTTACTCGTTTTGCTCGTTTTACTCGTTTTACTCGTTTTACTCGTTTTACTAGTTTACTAGTTTTACTCGTTTTACTCGTTTTACTCGTTTTACTCGTTTTACTCGTTTTACTCGTTTTACTCGTTTTACCCGTTTTACTCGTTTTACTCGTTTTACTCGTTTTGCTCGTTTTGCTCGTTTTACTCGTTTTACTCGTTTTACTCGTTTTACTAGTTTTGCTCGTTTTACTCGTTTTACTAGTTTTACTCGTTTTACTCGTTTTACTCGTTTTACTCGTTTTACTCGTTTTGCTCGTTTTACTCGTTTTACTCGTTTTACTCGTTTTACTAGTTTTACTAGTTTTACTCGTTTTACTCGTTTTACTCGTTTTACTCGTTTTACTCGTTTTACTCGTTTTACTCGTTTTACCCGTTTTACTCGTTTTACTCGTTTTACTCGTTTTACTCGTTTTACTCGTTTTACTCGTTTTACTCGTTTTACTCGTTTTACTCGTTTTACTCGTTTTACTCGTTTTACTCGTTTTACTCGTTTTACTCGTTTTACTCGTTTTACTCGGTTTACTCGTTTTACTCGTTTTACTCGTTTTACTTCGTTTTACTCGTTTTACTCGTTTTACTCGTTTTACTCGTTTTACTCGTTTTACTCGTTTTACTCGTTTTACTCGTTTTACTCGTTTTACTCGTTTTACTCGTTTTACTCGTTTTACTCGTTTTACTCGTTTTACTCGTTTTACTCGTTTTACTCGTTTTACTCGTTTTACTCGTTTTACTCGTTTTACTCGTTTTACTCGTTTTACTCGTTTTACTCGTTTTGCTCGTTTTGCTCGTTTTGCTCGTTTTACTCGTTTTACTCGTTTTACTCGTTTTACTCGTTTTACTCGTTTTACTCGTTTTACTCGTTTTACTAGTTTTACTCGTTTTACTAGTTTTACTCGTATTACTCGTTTTACTCGTTTTACTCGTTTTACTCGTTTTGCTCGTTTTACTCGTTTTA